>NC_092499.1:90872121-91175151 GCF_047511675.1 Marmota flaviventris
TGCTCTCTTCTGCTCTATATCCCTTGATCCCCTGGAAGGATGTACTGCCCCATCTTCTCTAAGTCCAAGCTGTGAGTCTGCAAGACTTTTCAGGCCTGAGGGATCTCAGGGCAGGTCTTAGAGAAGTTGGAAGTAGAACCCTCTAAAGCCTCGACTCCTCATCAAGCCCTGGGCTAGAGTCCCACATCTCTCCTCTCTGCTGTAATCCTCTGACTCCAGCCTGGTCAGCCCCCACCCCTCTCCCCAGCCTGCCACCGATCCAGGGCCAGCTTGAGAGCATGCCTCACAGTGTCCATATTGTTCAAAACATTGTATCGACTCAGGGCCACCAGGCGATCAAATTCCCTGGGTTCATAGGTGAAGTTCATCATGCCATAGGGGGTATCTGGCCCATTGATGTCAAAGTCCCCAAAGGCTTTCTCCTCAGAGGTTTGCTGCTCAACACCTGTGGGTGGAAAAGTAGAGGTGAGGCCAGACTGGAACACTCTGGGACTACTTGGGAGCTGATATCCCAGACACCTTCCTTGCCCTAAGACACCTGGCTGGTTTCCTGTGGGAACTGCCTGGGCCCACATCTCAGCTCTCAGGCCCATCAGGAGGAGATATTCCAGTGTAAATGCTGAGAACCAGTAAGCAGAGGGCAGCAGTGGCCAGCTCAGGCCTTCCAGGAGATATGCAATGGTAATGTCCAGAAGGTCCACTATTGGAATAGCATCCCTTCCCCAGAGCTCTGTAGATCAGATGCAGGTCTGGGTTTCTCTCTTACCTGGGGCCAGGTGTGTACGAAAAGTATGGTTGACCAGGGGGAAATGTAGCACGATGGGTGAACTGGGGTCCTTGGCCTTGGCAAACAGATAGCACTCACGGGGCCTTTCCAAGTCCTCAGGGCCCACGTCAATCCTGGGGAAAGGAATCCCTCGGTCCAGGCAGTATTTCTCTGTCATCTGTAAGACCTAGGAAGTGGGTGAGTTCCTGGCCCTACCTGTCTTCCACCCTGCCCTCCCTCCACTTGGGACTCAAATAGACCCAGGCTTCAGGCCAGCTCTGCTTTTGAACAGCTGAGTGACCTTCTTAAGACAATATCGCCTTTCTGAGCTACACCTTTCACTTGTCAAATAACTATCTAGTGGGATTGTAAGAGATTATCAATAACCAATAATAATCAATAATCAATGATCTAGGGCCCCCTTCATCATTCTCACCATCATTCCTCCCCATGACATGGCCTCCCTTCTCTGGCCCCTCTCTGCTCCCTGTTTGGGGCTAATTTCAATTTCACAAGGTTGACACAATGATCCCAGGATCAGTGCTGGGTAAGGTTATATGGATTATCAAATCTAGGTTCTCTTTGGACCCAGGAGGATAAAGAGAAGAACAAAGAGTGAAGGACTGGTCCTGTGGCATGACCAGAACCCACCTTTGGAGATAGCACCTGTCCACTACTCTGCAGAGTTTGAAGGAGTCACTGCTAAAGTCACCCCAAAGGCCCTGTTGTTACCACAGTAGCAAGGGACAGCAGGCCCAGGCCCTGGCCCAGACTGGAGTGGGAAATCCTATCATAAATGGACAAGGTGTAGAGCAGAGTCTAGCTGATGCCTGAAGAACCATCTTCAACTTCCTCTTCCCAATTCCTCCCACAATCCCAGCCATTGTCCTCTCCCAGATGGATCTGGACTGCCAACAGTGATCTAAAGGCTCTTGCCATAGATCAGAGGCCAGCCTGGCCATGCAGAATGAGCTCTAAACATCTAGCCTGCCCCTCAGCAGAGCCCTCTTTCCCCTCCCTCCTCCCCATTCACCTCAGGCCCCTGCTGGCTCCCTGCTTTACCTCAAAAGGGGCCTCCAAGGAGTAGTCAAAGGACAGAATGAGGTCCACTGCCCGCTGGGGCTGCAGAATCAGTGGGAATGGAGAGTTGATAGCAAAACCTCCATCCACCAGGGATAGGCAGTCTTGCATGGGTGTAAGTTGGTTGGGGAAAGCGTCCCGGTGTGTGTCTGCAAAGTACATAGGAACAAGCACAGTTGCTCTTGTTAGTGACCCTCTTTGCACTTGTAGCCTCAACCTCTCTGCAGAGTTCTCTCTTCCCCTCTGACAGCCAGGGGCTCTCCCATCCCAGCCCTTCGACCATGTTTTCAACCTCTTGACACAGTGGCCAGATAGCCCTTCTTCTTCAGCCACCAGGCAGCAGGAGACCACAATTCAATACTCCCTCACACATCCCATGACAAAAGCCAGTGCTGGCCCCAGTGAGTCACAGGCATGAGCACAAAGTGGGCTACCCCCTCCCTGCCCAGGGCAGAACCCACCTTTCCAAGCCATGAACTCTCTGCAGGCCACATAGTCCTTGTGCATGCAGAGGCCCCGGATGAAGTTAAAGTTCTGGGCAGAAGTAAAGCGGGAAGTGAATATGTCCAGCAGGGCCTGGGAAAGGGGCCCCTGTGGGGTGAAGAGCCTGGTACGTAGACACATAGGGTCATGCAGCTGGAACTCCTGGCAGTCATCTAGGTGTGTGTGAAATACAGTGAGAAGTGGCATCTTCTTTGTCCAGTGACCCTTACAGCTCAGAGAAGACCCCCTTCTTCACACCCCCTCCTCTTCTTCCAGGCCCCCATGGGCCTCTGACTGCTGATTCACAGAACCCTTTTGTGGTACTGGGGGTTGAACCCAGGGCTTCATTCATACTACTAGCAAGCACTTCCAGTCCTCCACCCCCATCCCTGCTCCACTTTTCTTCCTTTGAGACAGGATCTTGCTAAGTTGCCCAGGTTGGCCTCAAACTTGCCCTCCTTCTGCTTTAGTTTCCCAAGTAGCTGGGAATTATAGGTGTGCCACCACACCCAGTAACCAGAATCCTTTTTAAAGACTTTTTCTTTTGTAATCTCATGTTTTGAAAGTTACCAAGGACTGTGCCTTTATAAAATAATTGACCTCCTCCTACCCTTTTGAAATAGCTGTATATATAATTTCTAATTGGAATTCCATCCCTTAAGCACTGAGTGTTGTACTTCTGCTAAGTATGAAGGATACAAAGGTGAATAGAGCCTGTCTCTGACTCTGCAGGTCTCAGGCCTACTCTGGTAGGGGGAGTATGGTCATATAAAGAGATAATGAAACATAATACTGCCCTAGTTGTGCATACAATCCTAAGAGATCAGGGGGGTAAGACCCTCAATCAGCCTAGAGGGTTAGAGTGGAAAAGAGAAGACTTCTGAGAAAGTGACACCTGAGCTGAACCTTAAGAGCTGAGCAAAAGTTATCCAGGAAAGAAAGGTGGAAAAGATACTGCATAGCAGGATTCTCCTAGGCCCTCTAAGCACAGGTCAAAGGGGAGACATGAATGGAGTGTGGAAAAATACCTGGTGATCTTGGGCCAAGTTGACCTAATTGGAGTCCAAAGCAGAGAACTCAAAGGTGTGGCCCTATCACACCCCAGGAATCCAAAGACCCTAAGCTAGAGGGTCATTTCCTCAGGACTTCCCTGAATCCAATGGGACAACCAACTTTTACTCTATCCCTTCCTTCATTCTTCATCCTTCTGCCAAGGACCCATTGCTGGCAAGTGGTAGTGGGGGTTTGGGAGTCTCTGCCCTCACCTGTGATGTTTACACGGTCTCTATGCCAGTCCAGGAATCCCAGGCCCAAGCCTGCAATCTTCAGGAAGATCTCATCCAGGCTGGCTGCAAAGGCACTGCCCCACATACCTAAGGAGACAGGCAGGGCTCCCTCATCAGGGCCTGGTCCAGGCACCTGCCTGTCCCAAGCCCTCCATCCTAGACTCACCCTGCAGGTAGCAGATGCGTGGCTCAGGCAGGAGGTGCAGCAATCGTCCCATGAAGAATTCCGAGCCAAAGAGCTCAGTAGGAATATAAGCCCCATATTTGGGGAAGCCGACCTCATGGGGAGTGAACTCACACCACTCTGGGGACCCAAGGGAAGGGAAAGTCACTGGGGCTTTCCATCAGGGCCCTCAAGCCTGAGGAGGAATCTTGACTTGCCAAGAACAGGAAGCAGCAAACCCACTGTGCTCTAAGGACCTAGTTTGTGGCCACCTCCCACTTGTACTTGATAGCCCTGGATCACTGGCCCTTCTACCAACCATCTCCTCTGTCTCCTTCCTTGGTCTCTACTCCCAGGTACCTGCAAAGTCTTCTCCACTGATGTTGGTGTGAACATTGATACTGGCATAAATGGGGTAAGGGTTCTGACCCTGGTTGATGGCCTCTTGCTGGTCAGATAGCTTGGCAGGGTTTTTCTAGGCAGAAGAGAAGGGAGGCAGCTTGGTCATTTGAGAGCTTCACCCCCTGTGGCCTGAGATCAGCCCTCCATGGGATGTGGTGTGCCCACAAGAGAGACTGAGTTGCTAAGTCCAGGGCTATAGAGACAACTCTCTAAGGAAAAAGTGTAAGCTGCAGCAGAGGTCAGGCCACAATGGGTTTTGTACAATTCCAGGGACTATAGGAATATCTTTCCCTCTTCTTTCCCATTCAAGGAAGCATATTAGAACACAAGGGGGTTTAACACTGAAAGTAGTATAATTTAATTAAAATAAAATTATTAGAAAAAGTTGCTTCTTGGCTTAGAAATGAGAAATCATTGGTGACAAACAAACTCAACTGAGATCCACACACAGTGAGTCAGTACCTCTGAACCTCATTGCCCTGGACAGGCTGGGCTTGCAATTCTGGGAATAGCCATAGGTGGTTTGAGTCAGGGTTGCATTGACCAATGAGTGGATGGGGCATTGTGACTCAATGAAAGGCAGAGCCAATTTCAAAACATACCTGTGCTAGGGCCTTACCCTAGACCAACTAAAATCAGTCTCTCTGAAAGTGGGGCCCAGGCATGGTTATTCTGAAAAACTGCAGGAGATTCCAATATACAGAAAGAGTTGAGAACAGCATGCTGGCTCTCCCTCCCCAGGGGTTAGGAGGCAGAAAGGTGAAATAGTGTCAGCCACCTGCTCTCTCACTCCTTCCTCTAAGAGGAGCTCAGCTCTCAGGGACAGTTTTGCAAGTCTCATATCTTAGACTGGGGGATAAGAGCAGGGGTCAGGAAGTTTATGGACAGAGTGTATTTACTTCTTTCTCTTCTCTTACCTCCTGGTTCAGAAAATATTCAATGAGGAGGCCCCAGAGGTCAACAAGCGACACACTGTGGCCGAGGCTCTCCCGGACCCCCACTTCCTGGGTGTAGTACTGTAGCTGCTCTGTGGATATCGCCCCTATTTTACTGCTGCAGACCCGTGCTTGGACATGCTCAAGGCAGTCCTGCAAGGCCACATGGGACCAGTCTGGGTCCTTGTAGAGTGTGGAGATGCACCTGGGGATAGAGAGGGTATGTATTGAGTTAGGGATAAGGGAGGACAGTGAGGGGAAGGGAGATAGAGGAGTCTATGAGTGACCTTCCTCCCATCATGTGCACCTGATGCCCCTCATTCAGAGAAGCCCTTGAAATTCAACCTCTTCTTGCCCTTCCTAACCCCCTTGAAGACAAGCTCCCAGCTCCTTCTGATGACTATCAGATCACCAGGCCACATCCCTGCCCCTTCAGAGCTCATTTACCTGCCTCACTTACCAGGTGGACCCAGATACCCCACACAGGTAGGTCACAGCATCCAGGAGACCGAGCTCCTGCAGCCCTGCCAGGCTGCCATATAGGGAAGTCATGGCTCGGGTTCCACCCCCAGAACCCAATACAGCTACCACAGGCACCTGGGCACAATAATAATGATGATAGTAACAACAACCATGACTACCACTGTGCTTTAAATATTATTGCTTATCCATGTCAGATATTATAAGAGCTTTATAAGTTTTACCTCATTGAATCCTCACAGCAGCCCAGTGAAACCTCTATTTTGCAAATGAGGAAACTGGAGTGCAGGAAGGTCAAACAATGTGTCCAAGATCATACATTTAGTAAGTAATGAGCTATCAAACCCAAGCAGTATGATGATACTGATGATACTCTAGAGATGATGCTTGACCAGTATTCCAGGAAGGTAGATTAGTTGGAAGTTATATTTGACTCACCAAAAAGTTAAATCAGGGTTTCTCAATCTTGGCAATGCAGATACTTCATGCTGGATAATTCTTTGTTGTGAGGTGCTGCCCCATGTGTGGGGGATGGTTAGCAGCACTCCTGGCCTTTACTCAATAGATTCCAGTAGCATCCCTCTACCTCCCCCACCCCAGTTGTGACAATAAAACATACCTCTAGACATCAAAAAATGTTCTCTGGAGAATGGAGGACAAGATTGCCCCCAATTGGGAACACTGAGCTAAAAGTAACAAAGATCAGCAAGCAGCCTATACCTGCCCCCAGATGTGAATGGTACCAAATGCTGAGGTCTGCCTCAGGTGCATGATAAGATAAAATTCAAAATGTTTTGGCTGCTTAACTTTCACACAAAGGGTTGGTTCATTCTGCCCAGACTCCCTCCCCTCCCACCACCCCTGGTATCTGGAGTTGAACCCAGAGGTGCTTAACCACTGAACCACATCCCCAGCCCTTTTTATTTTGAGACAGGGTCTTGCTAAGTTGCTGAGGGTCTACTAAGTTGCTGAGGCTGGCTTTGAACTTGTGATCCTCTTGACTCAGACTCCCGAACTGCTGGGATTATAGGCGTATAACACTATGCCTGGCCTTTGCCCAGTCTTGTGATTCCTTTCCCTATCCTCTTCTCCCATCTTGAAAAAATATTCCCTGGTCTCTGCTCATGAAGGGCCCTGTTGTTCAGAATGATGGATGAGACAAAGCATGTATCTGGCACTGAGTGGGCACAGATGTAACCCAAATGAGCAAACCAGGCTTTTCAGCTTGTTGGTGCTGGGCATGGGCTCCATCTCCTGAGCAAACAGGCAGCCAGGAGGAGGCCATCAGCCTCTTTCTGGTGTACCACAGGCCTGCCTCTCAGAACCCCTCTCCTCCTTCCCAGCCACAGGGATCCCAGAGACCTTCTACTTCCAAATCTCTTCGACTACAATTATGGACTTAATTGTGTCTTTTCAAAACTTGTTAAAGACCCCAAATCCAATGTAACTATTTTTAGAGATATAGCCTATAAGGAGATAATAATAAAGTGGGGTTATAGGGTAGGGCCTCAATCTGATAGGACTGATGTTCTTATAAGAAGAAGAAGAAATCTGGGCACAGTAGTGCATGCCTGAAATCCTAGTTTAGGAGTTTGAGGTAGGAGTAGGAGGAGTGCAAGTTTGAGTTCAGCCTGAGTAACTTAGTGAGACTCTATCTCAAAAATAAAAAAGACACCAGAGAACTCCCCTTCTCTCTCTCTCTCTCTCTCTCTCTCTCTCTCTCTCTCACACACACACACACAGACAGAGAGGAAAGGCATTTGAGATCACAGCAAGAAGAACATCAACAAGCCAGGAAGGAAGACCTCATCAGAACCCAACACTGACCCCTGAACATCCTGGATCTTTTCTGCTTTTGGAAGCTAAGCAGGGTCAGGCCTAGCTGATGGCACTTTGATTTCTGTACTTCATCCTCTAGAACTGTGAGAAAATAGATTTCTGTTGTTTAAGCCACCTACTCTGTGGTATTTTGTTATAGGAGCCCAAACTGACTATGAGATCTACCCTTGGCCAAGATTGTTTAGCCCTTGTTCCACATAGGGTGTCCTGATTCTCTTGATTGTGCCCACCAGCTCAGGCAAATAGGCCTTTATAAACCCCATGCTTCCTCTAGGCTTTCTGTCACCTCTTAGCCACACAAGTTCCCTTAAAGAAAGAGGCTAGATTTGGTCCAGCAACCCTGTGATCCAGCTCTACCTCCATTCCATACCTGGTCACAAGGTGGAGCCTGGCTCAGTCCCAGCACTTGCTGCAGGGCCTGGGATACAACCTGCTTCCTCTTGTCCAGAAACTCCTGCTCCCCATCACAGAGGTCAAAGCCAAGGCGCAGGTCCAAGTCCCCAGAGCTGCCTCAGAGGGAATGGGGAAGGGTACTGGATGGTTGTTCAGTGGAGGAGAACCTCAAGCCCAGCCTATTTTTCTCAGGAGCACCCCATACTCTGTGGAACCCCTCAGAAAGATCTTGACACGTATGTGTGGGGTTCTGAGGATGTACCTCAGTGGTAGAGTGTGTACTTAGCATGCAAGAGGGCCTGGGTCCAATTCCTAGAAGCACCCCTGAAAAAAAAAATTCCTAGACACTTCCCACCAGAACCAAAACTGGGGAGGGAAAGTGGTTTTCATGAACTGAGCTTTGTGGGCCAGAGAGCACAACACATTAGGGTAATTCCCCACACTTCTATCCCAGCCCCAAAAGGTCTTCTGCTGGAAGTCCCACCTCACCTCATTTCTGCCTTCACACTCAGAGTCATCTCCTGGCCCTGAAAAAGACAGCAGCCTCATCCCTGAGCATGCAGAGCAGGATTCTCCCAGGGAAATTACCTCTCACCTGTGGCCCCAGTTTCTCTGGTAACTCTGGTCAGATGTGGACAGTATGGCTGAGCTCAGGGATAGACTTATCTTTCCCCTATCCCCAGACTTCTCTTGGTGGTCACATAGCAATCAGGGGTCCTGGCACCCAGACAGAACCTTACCTCCTCCAGGAATACAAGGCGCTGTTCCTCCTGGCCTAGGGGCAGAGTAGAGAGCAGAATGCCCCCCTTGCCCTGTTGTATGGTTTGTACCTCCAGCTCAGCAATTGGCCCACTCTGTGGAGAAGACCCACAATGATCAATCTAGAGTGAAGGAAAAAGTGGCTCTGGAGCCTCTTTCAGTCTGGATGAGTCCATCATCCTACCCCTCACTGAGCTCACTCACCTGTGCAACTGTGAGCTTCTTCTCTAGCTCCACATCCAGCCTGGAGCTCAGCACTGGATTTATGTGGAAGATAAAAGTGGGTGGGAGGCCTGGTTCCATGGGAGGCTGTAGGGGCAAGAGCTGTGGCTTCTCGTAGGCCCCAGGCACTGCCAGCTTGATTTGCCTAGAGGCTGAGGGCAGAGAGTCCAGGTGAGGGTGAAAGTTGATGAAAGAAAGTGTGCCTCCTGATAGCAGCACCCTGAACAGCTATAACTCTTTTCTCCTCTTCCCCAGGAACTTCCCCCTACCCCTCACTCTTTTGGCTCTCAGGCACCTGACCATTGGAAAAGCTCTTGGGGTCTTAAAATCTGCCTTGTTTATAACTGGGGGCCCTGGGGAGTGAGGGAACACACAAATGCCTAGGGAAGTGGTAAAGGTGGGAAGTGGGGAGGCAGAGGGCCCCTGGCCATAGCCTATGGACCTGGTGATTTTGAAATTATTACATTAATTATATGATATTGTTATGGGCCAGGCTATATGGGCAATGGCCAGACAGACTCCATTTTACCCTGAAATTCCATATCATGTAAGAAATGCTTCTCCCATGAGAAAACTCCGCCTCTGCCATTCTGATCCTGCTTAGCACACCCTGCTTAAAAATGCAAATGTTTCTGTTGTTCTTATACAACAAAAAATTTTTTCTCTTTTTGGTTCCTATTTTTCTTGGACAATGTTTCCTGTCAGAGAATGATTGTCTAGACATTAGTGATCATTCTTTAACTTGTACTCAACTAGGATTGTTTTTACTCACTTCCCCTTATGCTTATGATTTTAGATTTCATGATGTTTGCTTGTAGTTTTGAATCAAAGCAACAAACACTATGATTAATGTACTAACATGTTTTAAAAGGTGTGCTCTAACCCCTGGAGGGGGGTCAAAGTATATAGACTTGCAGCCTGCCTCTTGGCCAGCCAGCTGGTGAATCTGGACTACCAGCTGGTGAATAAGTGTTTCATCTTCTGCTTTAAGATTGACTCAGTGATTTATTGCAATCTCACCATAACAATATGTAATTATATAAAATTGATTATTTATTACATTAATAACCAGTTTTCAACTGGTAGTTTCCCCCATCTCTTTCCCTCCCCAATTCAAGCTCTGAGCTCATTGCCTTGGGGGAGATTTATGAACAGAGATAAAATGGAAATAGGTTACAAGTTGCTCTGGCCTTAGTTTCTAAAGTGGAGAATGTAGGAAGTGGGCAGAGGACGTTACAAAGGAAGAATGTGATTTATGATTGCAGAGAGAATATGCTTTGGAGAAGCAGGGGAGGGGCAGTACAGGATAGAAGGTGAAGCTCAGGCTGTGAAGAAGCAGAGACAGACCTGTGGGAAAGGAGCAGTGAGGCGGCTTCCTTCCCTGCTTCCCAGCAGGGGTGGTATGCAGACCAGATGAAGATGCATATAACGTATGACATTCTGCATATGACATCCAGGCAGAGGGGCCTGCAGACAGCCTCAAAGAAGAGTCCCAGATCCCAAACACAACATGAAAACAACAAATACCTAAAGGTGGACCCATAAGATGGGGTCATACCCCTTATAGTACCTCCTTGCATTAGATAAGACCAGAGACTTGGTCAGGGAGGGAGAGAATTAGAGAAAACTGGGAATTTGCTATTTCATTCACACAAAAGTTTATGGACTGAGATGTGGATATGCTAGTCATAGGCAGAAACAATAGACTTTGGTCTCATGAATTAAAAGAAGTTAGTGATTATTCCTGCCTCACAGGGCTGCTGCGAGGATTACAAGATCAAACAAATGTGAAGTGCTTAGCACAGTGTCTGATTAGTAAATGCCCCATGCTACCTGAGCAGCATTCATCCCAAAGGCTCCTGACTCTCCATATGGGAAGGGCCCTTAGCTGTCACACTGCCTCAACTTTACTCCCACATCTGGATTCCTCCTTCTGAGTCTGTGGCAGACTGTATTGATGGCCCCAGTCCACTAAGAACATGCCCAGGCTAGTCTGCTGGACACAGAGGTAGAGGACAGACACATGGAATAGTGCCAAACCTAGAGCCCAGGCTCATGGAGCTATCCCCACCAAGCCCAATCTTGATCAACCAAGCCCCAGCTGACTGCCAGATGTGTGAGCTAAATAAGTGCTTCTTATTGAATGCTACTGAGATTTTGTGGGTGTTTTTTTTTTTTAGAGCAATAACTGGATGAATATAACCTCTATGCTTGAACACTTCCAGGGACAATAAATTCATTACTTCCGGGACAACCCATTCCATCCTTGGTCACTTTTAAGCAGTAAAAAAATTAGTAATTTCCTGCTCTAGGCCTTCCTTCTTGATATTAGCATCCCTCAACATCACATCCACCCTCCCTCAAGCAGAAAAAGCAAGACCCAAGGCCCTGACCAGACTTACCATACTCCGGATATGGGGCTGTCCCATCTCCCTTGAGGGTGCCCTGGATTCTCAAACAGGGATGAGCCTGAGGAAAGCAGAAGCCTTGGGAGCCAGAGCCCACAGGGCTCTCCACAGCTGTGGACCACGTTGGAGCAAGGGAGGAGTATCCAGGGCAAGGTCTAAGAAACAGTTCTCCCAGGACCAATGACTTATGGGCAGGGGTCTTCTATAGCAGGCCCTATTATGTTCCCCTCCCAGGACACAAAGGAAGTTGGCCCTGGTGGACAAGGAAAGTATAGGATCCTGATAGTGGCTCCTTTGATAGTCTCAACAGTCAAGGTCTCAAGAGAGTAATGGCTGTGCACAAGGTAGGAAGCCTGGGTCCTGGGCTATACCCCAGGGTCAGGACAGCTTCTTATTCTTCATCTTCCTAGCACATCTCCACTCTAAGGAGGGGCTGAGTATTCTTCAGAGACAAGTGAGCATCATGGACTCAGTCATGGACTCCTCCCTGCTCCCTGGCCCCAGACAGCCCCAAGCCTATCTTCCCTACTCACCACCAGGACTCCATTGGTGATGACTTCAGATGCAGGCACTTGGCTGCAAAGGAGGAGGAGATTATGAGCCATTTTGCCGCATTGCTATGGCTATTACAACAATAATCTTACCAAAGCAGTTGGAAGAGCCTGGGGAGCATTAGAGTTGGGGGTGGGGACCTGTCTGACAGCAAGTAAATGGGTATCCAAAGCAAGCTTTCCCTTCTGAGGCCAGGTCTGCAAGACCAGCATAGGACATGGTAACCAGCAGCTAGGAGATAATATAACTTAAACGTCTCTGTAAGTCCAAGACTAAATGTGAGGGCATTGACTCTGCTTGGACTCACCTTTTCTCCAGAAAAAATTCCACCTGCAGCTCTTGTGTATCCTATATGGAGGGAACAAGGGGAACCTGTTTTAAAAAGGCTCCGAAAGCCTCAGGGACATCCCTGACCCTTAGCCCTGCTTGGTTCTAAGGACTAGAAGAGAACTGTCATGGTCTCTTATGGGCACAGGAAAGTAATGGCATCTCTATGAGAACTTTGTTCTTTCAGAAATTTGTGCCAGATGCTGTTCTAGACACTGAGGATTTAGCAGAGACACAGACAGACTAAGCACACTGTCCTCTAGGAGCCCACATTTTGTTTTCACACAGGAATCAGTATATGTGGGAAAACTTATAGGGTTGATGTTGCAGAATAGAGAAGGATCTATCTTGGAGACTTGGTCTGTGATGACAGGAGCCCCCTCTCCCATTGGTGGCCCTGGGCTGGTATCATCTCTTCCAGCTTGGCTTGCTGCTATCCCAGGTGGGGCTCACCTGCTGGTTGAGTGGAAAGATGTGTCTGTGGGGTTGGCCAGGCTTGAGATGCCTCAGGTCAAATAGGAGCAGGGAGAGCTGGTCGCTGCCCAGGACATCCTTGTCATAGAGAATGAGCTCTAGGACATTCTGGAAAGGGAGCAGGCAGAAGGTAAGGAGCTTGGAGGAGCTCTTTTCATTCTGTAGATTGGCCTCTCGCTGGTCCTCACCTTCACAGCACCATGGATCTGGTAGTGAAAAGTCTCATTCCACTCAGGGTCACTGCAGTTAGCCACCATCTTTGTCTGCGCAGGGATAGGGGATGCCGTGGGCAGCCGCAATTGCACATAGCAGTCAGCTTTGGACACTGCAGAAAAAGGTCCTCAACCTCAAACTCCTATTGCTAAAAAGGTTTCCTGGAGGTGGCTGGGCCAGAGGAAAGAAGCAGGGTGGAGATGTAGTGCCCATGTAGTGTGGTGGGGCAGGGAGCTTTGGTATCATTGACTCCAACTTGACTGGTTGCATCTCCTATTCAACTGAACATAAAGCCTACAGTGACCTATTGAAGAGATCACATGGAGACCATTGAGTAATGCCCAGAAACTGTCTGATTCAGGCAATAACCCTCCCACCCCCACAAGCTTGTGAGCACCAGCATGGAAAGCAGGTATTGACTTGTGGTGACAGCCACCCTTATAGGCTGGCATCTTCTAGATTCAGAGAGGGGTCTGGAGTCTGTAGAACTCTCCCCTCCAGTGGCCCCTTCCTGTATGACCCTCATCTAGGCAACCTTGTTTGATGGTTAGCATCAGCCTTCCACCCCACTCCAAGTAAGTGCACATATACTCATGAACACACATACACACACAACTTAAGATGAACTTGGGGAGGCCTTAAGGAAAGGAAGGAGAGAAGGTAGAGATGGGGTCACTCACATGGGTCTGCATTCTGGATATTTCTGGCCCTTAGCACCTTCACCTGGAGGTCATAGTATGGGTGGGTTTCCCGCTGAAACAACAGAACTCCAAGGACTCAGCTATAGGATTCTCGGGGTGGGGATTTGGTCTCCCTCCAGTGATCCTTAGCTCAGGTTTCCCTTTGTCTCATCAAGAAGCAACAGTCTGGTCCAGGGTTGCTGATGTCACTATGCCAGGAGGTCTATACCTGGGAGGACTTTACAGGGCCTAGGTGTTGAGAATTCAGCATTGGTAATGAACCTGAATCCTGGCATCCATCAGTCCTAGTTTCAAATCTCAGCTCCATCATGAGATGAGCTAGCTGAACCAATTATGGTTGTCATGACCACAAGCCTACAGCACCCTTGGACTATGGTGCTTCTTCTGTAGATTGAGGATGGAGTAATGTGTTTAAGGAGATTGAATATTAAAAGAGAAATCTTGATTCACCGCACCCATTAACTCCCTGACACAGGTTGGAAGACAGCCTAGTAGGCAGCAGGCAGGTGAAGGGAAGTTAAGAGTCACTGGCTTGTACTGGTCTGACAAGTCATTAAGGAGATTGTAGCTTGGGCCCAGGAGAGAGAACATCAGATTGCAGTTTCTAGGCAGTGAGACTGCCCCTTCCTAATCCCTCCAATTCCTTATTCCTTCTACAGCAGTGAATTTTACAGCCAGACAAGAGTATTCTTGGCAAAGTCAATCAAAGACAAGTCAAAATCAATCAAAGTCAATCAAAGCCCTCCATTTCCTACTTGGAGGGGATTATTTTTGAGAGCCAAACACTTAGCCAATCTCTCTTGCTTAAGGTTTGCCAGGTTATTTGGTGGCAGGTCGTATCTTAAGTCAAAACCAAGTGTGGGGCTGGCCTCTGTCCTCACAGAGGACAGCAGCTCCAGGACTTTCAGTCCATAACTTCCAGGTGAGATAAGTACGTACCTGCAAGTTCCTCCACTGAGGTCCCTTCTCTTTCTTCCGCAGCAGCACTGCTTCCAGGAGGGGCAGCCCCTTGCCTGCCAGCCACCTTGGCCAGAGGGCCCAGAGCATGGCTGGGCAACCCAGTTCCCAGCCGAAAGCCCCACCTGTTCTCTCCCTGTCCTGGCTACACTCCGTTCTCAAGTCTGACAGGTATCCCTGGAGTGGGGAGGGCGGAGCAGCCGCTGTGCTGAGGACTCAGGACTGAGTAGCCCTCTCCTGGTAGAGGTGGAGTTTGTATGCTCCAGGAAGTGACTAGAGCCTGATTACCTCAGGCAGGAGGCAGTTTCATCCAAGAGAGTCTTGGGAGTCTCTGGTTAGCATTCTGGTTCACCAACTCAGTTCCTCTGGTTATCATTAGGCTGGTTGTGAAAAATAGATACCCGAGACTCACTCTTGATGTCCCACTTAATGAGTGGGGGTGAGCCCAGGTATTCCTATTTCTGACCAGCCCTCTAGACAGCCAACACGGCCCTCCCATTAACAGCAGGGAAATGGAGTATCAGCAACTAGCCTCTTCCAGCTGCTGGTAAAGCTTAAAAAAAAGTTCTACCTTCCTCAGGGTTCTGAAGCAGAAACATGGCAATCTCTTCATCAGTGTTTTCATCTGGACTCAAAGATGTTTCCCATCTCTCTTGGCCTCCCGTATTTATTCCCCAAACACTAAAGAGCCTGCTGCATGTTACACAGGTAGGAGGGTCATCCATATCCTGTAGAAATCTGCAGGCCTTATGACTCTCTGTGGCTTTTGCCCAGGTCCCCTTCCCGGGACAATGGGAATACCCATATGGCTCAGAGAGAGGTATATGGTCAAGTGGTATAAATATGGACAGGTATAAAGAAGGTCTTTCTGAAATGTAAACGAACGAAGGCAACACCATTTTGTTTTGACCTGACTCCATTTTATGCTTGCTAAAATGTCTTCTTTCCAGCCTCCAGACAGCTATATTGATGTTGACAGTACTGAAGGACCTTCTTGCAGCCCAGATATATAACAAAAATGAGTCTGAAATGTGTAATCAAAACAATGTAATCTCATGTAATCAAAATATCTGTCTCAATAAGATCCTTTCTAACCTACATTCTTGAGGTTTTTGCCTTTATAAACTCTATAATTCCAAGATGGAAGCAGTAGGAGTTCTTTGGGGTGCTGGCCTACTCTCAGTCACTTGCCTGGCATGCTCATTAAAGGACTTTTCCCCTTATTATGGCTCAATAAGCATGATGGTAATTCTCACACACTCTGTGACATTTCTGTCCTTCAGGTGCCAGGGATAAAGGCTTTAGAGTCTTCCCAGCCATGTAGACTCAGGTTGCAGATATATGTCTCCTCTGTGAACACAATCTTCTAGGTGGCTGAGAGGCAGTCTCCAGGAAAAGAAAGGACTCTGGGGCAGTGAACTACTGGAAGATGCATTTCTTTTCTTCAATCAAGATCCAGTCATCTCCACTCTTCCCTAAGACCTAGAGTTAGAGGCCCAAACAACATCCAAAAAAGGTGATTCAAGTTGGACTTGGTAGCACACACCTGGAGGATGGCAAGTTTGAGACCAGCCTGGGAAGTGAGACCCTGTCTCACAAACTAAAAAGGGCTGGGAATATAGCTCAGTGGTAGGCACTTGCTTAGCATGTTTGAGGCCCTGGGTTCAATCCTAAAACAAAACCCCCCACAAAAAAAGGGGATTCAATTCGAAAATGAACCAATTGGGTAAGTTCAGACCAGAAACTCCCAGAACCAAAGGGGGTGGGACTGCCAGAGGAAGTCAATAAGGGAGGGCCTGTCTCTGCTTGATTTGGACTATGAAGCTAAGCTCTGCGGGGGGTGGGGGGAACAGGGCTCTCAGAAATGACCCAGTCCAGCCTCCTTGGTGATCTCTGTGAACATTAAGACACTCTCACTCCTGGAACCAGAGGAGCCAGAGGCCAAAGTGGGAAGGGCACAAGGCAGCTGGTGGCAGAGAAAGGCTAGGGTCCTGTCTGACTTGCATACTTTCTGGGATGTACCACCTTTTTCTGAAGTCATCTGCCCTATGCCTCAAAGTGATGATTCAAATAGTTTCAGATATTACCAAAGGAAACTCAGGATGGTCATAGACGGCTCAAGAGGATTATATAGAAGGACCAAATTGTATTTTTGGAGTGGGCCAAAGTGGACTATTACTTCTCCATTTCTCAAACATCCTTAGGTCCTCACTCCTACCCATCCCAAATCCTTCCTTGCATCACCTTTCCGTTCACCATGACCTGTAGGAAGAGGAAAGAAACCCTGCAATGTGAAGTGAAGGAAAAGATAATGTGGATTATCTAGAGTGCCTGTGAGTCTATAGGACACTGTGATGAGGAAAATGTTCTGTATGTGCTGTCAACCTATCAGCCTACAGTCACACTCGCTGTACTGGACAGCACAGACTTATATTCACAAGAGAAGCGTTAATTCTAATTTTTTCATAGTCACTACTGGCTTATTCTCCATTTTTAGCTAAATTAGATTCCTTTCACTGTCTTTCTTTTTAACCAAAGTCCACATGAAAGGGTATAAAAGATTCAGACAAGCTTAGCTTCTTGCTTGATTATGTTTATTAGAAGAAGTTATGAGATGTCTATCAGTCTTCACTACAGGACCTTCATCTCCAGCCTTCTCCATACCTATGCAGAGGGTGGAGAGAGTCCAGTGAAGGAAGACTGGAGTTTGGGAAAATGGGGTCATATAGGGATACCAGATGGGAAGAAAATGCACACTCTTTATTCTATTGCTTCCAATACAGTTCATGAGAATGGAAGGTACAAGCACAGCAGGCCAAGAAGGCAGGGCTTGCCATGCAGGAACTTTGGCCTGCTCTTTTCTGCTGCTTCTGGAGGAAGGACAGCCAGAGAAGTGCAGATAGGGTCATGCACAGCACTGGTTCTTGTGAGTGGCAATGGCCAGGGACTTTTCTTTCTCCACATGCTGCTCCAGAAGGCTCTTCTGAAACATTGCCCAGGTTCTCAGATCTGAACAGAGTCCCCCATGTCTGTGAATGGTGCTGGTGGACTTGCTCAGTATCCTCAGACCTTCCCACCTACACATAGAAAGTATCTGGGAGGAGCCCAGTCTGCTTACTTATCTTCAATAAGTTGGCCTATAGCACAGAGTCCAACCCAGAACAGTACTGTAGTTTGCAAAGGACCACTGTATGTCAAGGATGAGCCACTGAAAGTGTCAGCATTGGGTACCATCAGCCATCCTCACTATCCTTGAAGACACAAGGGCAACAAGATTACAAATCTACAAAAACCCTAGTGAGGATAGGATGCAAGACCACTTGCCCCACACAGCCTACAATGCGAGAAACTCCATCTTGGGCATCTCTGGCAGGATCCCCCACAGCACTCAATAGAACTGGTGGTGAGTTATCTTACAAAACCATATGCTCCTGCCCCTACTCTCCTGTATCATTCTGCTGTTCCTGAATCCTCACTAACACTCAGCACCAAAGCAGTGTCAATTCCTGATATGACTAATTCTAGCGTGTGGGAGAGATCCAACTTTCCATCAGAACACAATCCTCCAATCCCTGAAAAACAAAGCCAAGGAACAATGGCCAGGCCCAGCTGGAAGGTAAGAGGACAGAAACTGGTTGGAAAGGAGAAAGGTGTCCAAACCATAAAGATCTCTGTTCCCAAAGGCTAAACCAACCTGTCCAGGCTGGAGGTAAGTGAGGCAGGAGCCTCTATGGGAAAGTTTGCCTAATAGTATGGCCAAAGAGGGCCTATTTACAATGTACTGACAATTGATTATCAGTGTGTTCCTAGAAACTGAGACTTCCTCTTGCTTCTCATTTTACCTCATTTAAATATTAGCTATTCCTAGTGTCCACAGAGTGGGAACCAGCCTGGGTGACACAGTGAGGGGAGAGATAAAGGGAGAAAATAAATAGTGTAAAATAAAAGAAAACTGAAAATTAAAGAAACAAGCAAGGAGACTGCTGAGGGGACACAGAGCTCAGCTTCTGTGGTGAAATCGCTGGCATTACACAGATGAGTTGCTTGGTCTCTGTGGCTGGAGTGGTTCTTGTATTCATTCTTCCACAGGACTCTCCAGGCAGCCTTGTTGAGGGGTGGGTGCTTGTGAAGCCGTGCACTTATCTTAATAGAAAAACTCTCAATAAATAACCCCATGGGTACAATAAACATTTGGAATAAGTCTCCTTATTCAGGTGATTAATATGCCAAGGCAAGATGGTGCATCTCTTCCTGTCCATGCAGGTGTTAATTCTCTGGAATTGCCCGCAACATAATGGTATCAGGTGTTAACTAATCTCTTTTCTATAAAAAAGCTGGTAATGCCAGACCAGAAGTCTAGCTAATTCAGAGATGTTCCAGGGTGCAAGGTAACCAGTAGTGTCCAAATGGGGAGACACCGAATGGTGGCAGCCCCCGATTCCTAAGGCCAGCTGCTCCTTCACCTCTCTGGGATAGCTGAGCTGTCCATGCTGAATCCCTGGGATGCTGGGCTCAGGTGTCGGCTGGGTTTACTTCTTTGGAACAGAAGTAGTGCACAACCACTCCATTGGGGTATCTTGCAAATGCACTGCAGGGAAGGAAAATGGCTCAGAAGTCAGGATGTTCTCCAATAGACTATTTCTCCAGTACTTGCAAAGAGGTACCATATACCTGGGAGTCACCCTGGAAGCAGCACACCCAAATCCCAAAGAACAGCCTGTACTGAGGGCCTCTGGATTTCTGTAGCCACCATCTTTGTGTAATAACTGAACAGAGAATGAACTGCATAAAGTTCAAGTACATGGGGACATTTCTTATTAAATAATCAGTCCATGGCTGAGAGTATATCTCAGTGGTAGAGCACTTTGCCTAACATGCACAGGGGCCTGGGTTCCATCACTGGCCCCACAAAACTAAAACAAAAAAACAATGTAAAACACATGGTCATAGCTCAGTACTGGCTTACTGAAGGCTGACAATGCTCATCAGAACAAGTTTCAGGCTACTCTAAAAAAGAACAGTGATTTAAGTCTTTCTAAAGCAAAGAATTCTTCCAGCCATTTAAGAGAAAGAACAAATCACTCTCCCTTGAAGGAAAAAGGACTGACTACAGAACATGGGCTTAGAGGATTTGCTTTTCGGAGGGTAGCAGGTTGAAATTTTTTTTTTCCTTAAGATATAAGGACTTTCTGCCCATCTCTCTCACACACTGGCTACATCATTACTTCTAGTTGCCAGAGGAAAAGAAGTTTTTAAGCAAGAATTCAACAGTTCCATGCCATACATTTCAGGTCTTTAAATTATCAAAGCCCACCTCCAATAGAACAGAGATAGCTCTTTCAAAATACAAGAACTAAACACAGATAGGACTGCCAGTAGTTGTGCTTTCCTCCCTGGTTAAGGTCAGAAATCCATCACAAGCATTTTCCACCTCGGGGAGCTCCCATCTGAGTTCAGATGCTGGTAGGGTGGCACTCACCTGTTCCCAATCTTCTTCTTACATACCATGCACACCTTCTCCTCTGTGATGATGCACTTCACCTGCTGGTGTAAAATCCGTTCTTCCTGGACCTGCAAGAGAAGTTCTGCATCAAGCACATAGAAACAGAAAGTAGAGGTTGCCACAGATTCATCCTTCAATGTTCACAGATTCTCCCTGATGGAACACTTGCAACTAATTATAAAGCTTGGACCTGCTTGAGCTACACTATTTTCATATATGAGACTCTGCCTTGGTGGAACTGTGGAAAGAGAGTGGAAACTGTCTCATACTAAAATATAAAAGCCCACCCTAGAGTTTGGAAGGCCCATACCCTCAGGAACTCAGCATGGAGAAGGTTCTTGAGTACTTGATTGAACCGTTTCTTTTGTGCATTTTCTTCCAAGACCTTTTCCAGAAAGATACGTATGTCATTGATCTGAGTGTTTGCTGGCAGAAGGTTGAGAGCCTAGAACAGGAATAGAGATGGGAACGTGGGTGAAACAGAGAGAACATGAAGCTAAGAGCTCTCAGACCCTAGTCTCTTTCCCCAGCCTCTTTGTCATTTGGTGCTCCATCTCTTGGAGAAGGATCTTGTACCTTGGTGGTATCCAGTTTGCTATGGTGTAGCTCAAGGACCTGCAGGGCAGCCTGGAGGTTGGCTTGTGGCTCCAGCAGCTCCAGCTTTATTGGCCCTAGGCAGTGAATGCTGGGGGGTGACAGGTACATCCGAAGCAGGGACAGATATACCTGTCTCAAATAGACAAGTTGTACACAACAGGCTGGCAGTAACACTCCCAGAACTCCCCTAATTCTAACCCCCTGGGATAGTAGGCCTAAGATTAGAAGGGTTGGTCTATAGTAACAGCTGATGAGGAACATTTAAAATATACCATTTTCACCTTTCCTTTCCTAATTTTTTTTTTTTTTTTGGTACTGGGGATGGAACACAGAGGCACTTAACCACTGAGCCACATCCCCAGCCCTTTTTAATTTGAGACAGGGCTTCACTAAGTTGCTTAGTGCCTTGCTAAGTTGCTGAAGCAATCCTCCTGTCTCAGCCTCCCAAATTGCTAGGATTACAGATGTCATTTTCACCTTTTAAATGTCAGAAAAGTCAAACCAACAATGAGGAAGTTAATTAAAGACTGCTTTTTGCCTGAAGAGGAGCCACAGGGTTTATATACCTCAGCACTCTCAACATTTGGGGCCAGATAATTTCTTGTGGTTGGGACTATCCTGTGTATTGCTTAGCACTCTCAACATATAATTTCTTGTGGTTGGGACTATCCTGTGTTTTGCTTAGCAGGATATCTGGCTTCTAACTCCTAGATTCTAGCAGCACTCCAATCTCTAGTGATGACAATTACACATATCTACACATATTGATAAACCAATGTGTATTCTAGACATAGGATTGGACCCACCAGATGTTCATTCTCAATAGGCTGACCACATAATTAACTAACTAATCAGGACTCTTGAGAGTAAAGGGACAGGGATGCTACTAATAATCATATGGATGACAGCAGACGTAAGCCAGAACTATCCCAAGTAAACCAGGACATACAATCACCTTGCATCTCCTTCAATACATATGCAAATATCATTCCATGCAGACTCATGTCCTATCTCATTTAGAAATTCATACTAGGGGGAGTTCTACTAAAGGGGAGGAGATGCGTACATGCTCCCTGTATCAGGGCTATTACTTACATCTTTGTTGCCATCTTTGTTTTGGTCGTAGTGTGTGTGGCAGTACCTGGAAGGTAAAAAGTGGTAAGGGAAGGTGAGAGGGAAATACATCTAGATGAAAGGCTATCCACATGGCCTGCTCCTACAGCCTAACAGTAGCCAAAACCAAGGGTGGCTATGCGAGGTGACTTGCACTCCTGCAGTGCAATGTAGGGAGATGGTTTTGTTAGTCTCTTGTACCACTCATCTATCTGGGGCCTGCTTATTAATTCCTTGAGAGGTGGGATAACTGGGCTGACTTACTCCTCAGCCATCCTTGTATCCTTCAAGACATGGACATAAATGAAGAGTGCTTGCTCATGTTTCCCCATGCGCCCCAACAAGAGGGCTCGTTCTTCTAAGAGGCCTAAGAGGAAAAAGGAATAAAAGTAAGTAACTGCCACTGGGCTGGTAGCTCAGTGGTACAGCACTTGCCTAGAATGCCCAAAGCCTTGAGTTCAATCCCCAGCACCACCTCTGCAAAAAAAAGTCACCGTCACCACCATTATATAAGCCCAAGGTTGGGGACTAAGTTATCAGGGGAACGAATACCGGAGCAATGTAAAGTAGAAAAAACATCTAGCTTAAGGGTATAGCACATGATTAGCAAGTGCAGAACCCTAGGTTCAATCCTCATTACCAAAATAATAAAATAGAAGAAAATATTATTTTTGTTACTTGGGGGTTCTCCCCACCTAAAGAGAAAATTACTAAATTTTTTAAAGGGTGAAGGAGCTATTTTAGGAGGTACTGTATGCCCCCCACCCACACATACACTTTTTAAGTACTAGGGATTAAACCCAGGGAATTGTACATCTGGGAAAGCACTATAACATTGAGCCACATCCCCAGCCCATCCGACCTTCCTTATGATCACTTATAAATGTTAAGAAGACCCATTTAATAGCCAAGTATATAATAATATCTTCAACAAGCTAGGCACTCAGGGAAGATAAGCAAACATTTGTTCTCAGTGCTCACAGAGTTTATACATCAGACAAAAATCTTTTTGAATTATGCCAGATTACAAAAGCTGCTAAACAAGGAATTTGGCCAAGAACATATTCTGGAGCACTAAACAGGTTACAACTTGGGTATTAATTAGCATGTGGTTCACACCCAGAAAAGAGACTTCTCTCAGTCACAGTACAAAAGTCAGTCTTCTGAGAGAACAAAGCAGGAGCACTGGCCCCAAACACCCTATTTTCCCCCAGAAAGGACAGGAGAACAATAAAACGGAAAAGGCTGGCTTTTTCATTACCTTCAGCAGACACTCACCATCAAAAGGAAAATCACAGATGAGCCGGCCTGGATCATAGTAGCTGGAAATCTCTAAGAACATGAGCAGCTTTTGCCGGTATTCTCCCAGCTCACCCAGTTCCTCTCCAGCAGGGACTGGGGTTTTGCCTTTAAAGGAAACCAGGTTCATTGTGAAAGGGTACTCCCGTCAGGTACCAATGTAGGATCATCAAGAAAAATGAGGGGGATGGGGCTCAATGACGCCACCACATGATCAGAAAGGACTCTGGTAATTTCCGTGTGGAGTTCTTTTATTTTATGGTCTCTGGTATCCCAAAACATTGGTTTTAGGTTATTTAAAAAAAAAAAAAAAAAAAAAAAAGCAGGCTGAGGAGAGAAACATGGGTAGGCCAACCTGTTTCTTCTCAGCATAGCTGTCATCTTGCAGACAGATCTGTTCCTTCTGCCCTCCCCCACGTATGACTCCCAGAGATGCCCAGACCCAGACAAGGGCTTGAGGTCTCACGTGCTGGGTCTGGGTCACTTAGCACCCATGGCTCCTCTAAGGGACTTCCTGCAGATTGGGCAGAGAACAGTGAAGTGAAATCTGCTTCCCCTCACCACACATGGTGCCCAGGTCTGTTTTTGCTTAAAGGCCTGGGACCAACCAGCTTTCAAAAGTTACTGATACCTGCAGGGAAGGACAGGAGGTACTCCTTCATCAGACCTTGCACCTTCTCACAGTACAGCTGGATTAGGCAGTTGTGAAATCGAGAGCCTGTCTCCTCCCAAACATGGATGATGTGTTCCTGAGACGAGAGATAGGTCTGTTTGGTTGGTACTCTCTATACTGCGACTGTTCTCCCAGGCTCCCTCTCACTTTTAAAGGCCAACAGGTGCATATTATGCCTTAATTAAACTGCAAAGATTACCAAGTGATAGCTCTTCTAAAACCACCAGGAACCCTCACAATGCAATCCAGCAAAATAAACCCAGGAACTGTTGTTTTTCAATTTCCAATTTAAACTACTTTAATTAGTTTTGTCCCACATTCCTTCAAACTCTTTTTTCAGCCTACATAATTAAAGCTAAATATTTGCATTTCAGTACTTAACTTGATTGTCTTATGGCCACAGCTGTGTTTGGTTGTATAAATGTGATTTTAACTGTTTTTCTAAAACATCAATCTTTCACCACTCTGTACTTTACTTTGATTTAGAAGGTACCACCCTAAGTAGCATTTTCAGCTTGGTCTCATGAGATGTCTCTTCAGAGGAAATTAACATAACCCATTTCCTTACATTTCCACCAAGCCCCAAGTGACAAAAAACCCAAATCTGAACTGCCTGGTAACTGAAGCATGTAATCTTGGATCCTAGGCTTAAAAACTCTTTAGTGTAGACTGAAAAGTATCTTACCAGATATGGAATAGCCAGACCCTTAAAATTCTCTATTAAGAAGCCAAGCACTCGATCTCGTGGCAGAGACTCCACCTCTGGGAGATCTTCAGTAAAAATCTGTCAGAATAAACCTGAGTTGTAGCAGCAGAATCATTTCACTGCAGTTCCACCAAACTGTGTACAAGTATAGAAATGAAAAAGACTTTTGGAGAGGAAGGGTGTACAAGAAGACACCTGTAGCTGGTTATTGTGTGGCAAGACTAGATTGCAGGTTTCCTGATTTGGAGACAAAGCTCCTTCTATTACGGTGCACTGTGGTCTCCTGCATCCCAACCTGCACTGTCAAGCCCCAAAGGAATGGCATGAACCCATCCTCCCCATTGCATCCACTGCTGTCCCAGGAATAATCAGGATCAAACATGGCAGCAGATAAATTCCAGGGGCTCTGTGACCTACCTTCAGGCCATCTTCCGGGAAGTCTCTCAGCACCCACACTGAGTAGGAAAAAATCAAATGCAGGTTTTCTGTGCCTGGAGGGTAAAGTAAGATTTATCAGTAGTTGACAATAGTAAGACTGATTCGTCTGATGGGAATGGGAGGCAGGTGTGCAGGTAGCCCAAAATTGATCTTACAAAGATAACTCTTTTCAAATACCACTCAAGGCTGTTTGGGCATCCTGTGCTAGCCAAACGCCAAGGGGGCTGTCACAGTTGGACCACAGAGGGATTTATGCCAAGTGGAGGAATGAAGCTGAGTGAACATAAGGGAGGGAAGAGACCAACCAGCCAGACTCAGAAATGGAGAGAGACCAGGCCCCGTAAACAAGAGCCATCTCCCACTATCTTCAAAAGGTCTACTCACCCAGGTGCTGCAGATACTGCACTGTCCTCTCATGGCCTTTTAGAGGGGAGTTTGCTTTCTTGGACTGGTCCACCAGCACCTGTAGAGCTAGCCACAAAGCCCAAAAACAAGATCATAAGCTTCTTCCCCAGGGGAGATTCATCACACTTCAGGTTTCCCACCAGCATACAAGACACCCCCCAGCAGGGAAGAAGCCAGTCCTCCCATCACCTTTCTCATGGAGCCCCTTCTTCTCATACAGGATTATCAGTTCACTATACTTGTGAGCCTTCTTCAGCACATGCTCACTCTCCTCAATGTGGCAGTGATTGTTCTCCAGGCGCAGCAAGGGGGCCACCAGGGCCACGTTTGTCTGCAGGGGGAGCAGGACTTCAGTGGAAACTGCTTCCTGAAGAGCTTTCAGGAAGGCCCTTCCCTAGCCTAGGCCTATTTCAGGCTGAAAGGCCAGGGATGTAACACGAGCACAAGAAAGCGAATAGGATGACAGATAGTAGCTTTTAGAACATTTATGTCCTTCTGCACAACACCACAATATTCTGGGTTTGGGGAAAAAGGACACTTTTTAAAAATATACCTTTGTTTTATCTATTTATCTTTATGTGGTTCTGAGGACTGAACCCAGTGCCTCAGGTGTGCTAGACAAGCACTTTACCACTAAGCTGCAAACCCAGCCCAAAAGAGGTCACTATTGAGGAATTACTGTAGTCATAATCTCAATCTTACTAGGGGGAAAAAAAAAAAGACCATCTTAATATTCTGGAACAAAATCTTGCCTTATCCTCTTAATTCCAGGACACTCATAAGCATCATCAAAGACTTTGTTCTTATTAGTGGTAAGTCACCTAAGGTATAGAGCTCCTTTCCACAACCCGAATTCCAGAGCAAGGGTACCCAAGTGTTTGGGCAACTCACGTGGAGGTAGCACTTGAGCAGGGTGGTGTCAATGATTTGCAGCAGCTTCTTCTTGGATTTGATGGTGGGAGTGCCTTCCATGAGAGGGGAGGTGCTAGACTGATGATCAGAGTCATTCAGCTTCTTTACCAACTGACTTCGTTTCTGCAAAGGTCAAAAATGTGGGGTCAAGGCCAGCTTTATATCTTGCTTCAAAACCTAAGTTACTAAATAACTCTGAATATCTCCAAATCAGCTCATGTCTATTAACCCTGATTTCACATTATGACTCTGATCTCAATTATCAAGGGTCATATGATGACTGCCAAATTCCCACAGTTAAAATAACAATAGCAACAATTATCTATTAGTTTTTGCCTAGTCTAAAACTTCATATAAGTGGAATCATCCAGCTTGCATTCTTTTGTATCTGGCTAAGCTCATGGTCTTGTATGCTTTGGTATCTCTCTGGCATATTACTGGTGTCAGTTTACTTCATGTATTTCCAATGTCAGTGAAAAAGGCCAGGGAAGAACGTGTGCTCAGATTTCTAAAGCTAAATCATTGGCAGTAGAGGGCCTTCTATAGCACCTTAGACTTTGGGAAACACTATGTCCCAGGAACTCTTTTCCACTTGGCACAGGGCTGTACAATATGCACACTGAGGCAAGTTGGTGTGCTCCCTGTAGGCTTGCAGTCATAGCTGGGTTCCCTGAGAGCCCAATGTCAAGGAAGTGCAAAGGCTAAGCATGCCTAATTAGACCTGAAGATACTCATTGATCAAGAAGCAGAGAATAGAAGGCAACACTGCAATTTTTCTAACACTTCTCCATGTACACTGGAAGACCCCTTACAAAGGTGTGCAGGACATTTAACAGGAAAAAATACAAGGTCTTCAACACTGAATGGATGCACAGGAAATAAATAATAACTTTTTGTGACAAATTGTGGGTTAGGAGGCTTTAAGGGAGATGTTCATTTTAGTATCGACTTCAAAATTTCACTTACCTGTCTGTAATAGTAAACTGAAATAAAAATTAATCTAAACATCTCCCAAAACACATGTTAAAGAAGACTATTTATTAATAAGAAAGGACTACCCCAATATACGGCTAAATTTTAAAAAGTAAGCTACAAAACAGAATATATGGTTTGATATCCATTTGTAATAAATAAGCAAAAGCTAATTCATATATATGTATAAAACCCAAAGGGCAACATTAGAATGTTAGTTACTTATCTCAGGGAGTGGAGATATAGGTGATTTGTATTTCTGCTTTGTACTTTTCTGTGTGTTCTTAAGTTTTCTGCACAGAGAAAGCATTTTACCCATAATTATGTATGGTATCAAAGTTCATTTTAAAAACTTAATTTTCTTCCAACAATTAAAATTTATCCTTTTTAGTCCCTATAACAGTTTAGTTTGAATTCACTAGAAATTGTGTGTGTTCCCTGGTATCATGACTTGGCAAAAAAGAGCCCAATGGTACTATTAAGTTGGGAGAAGTAGCAGAAGAAACAGTGCCTCACATAGACCTCAAAAGCACCCATTTACAGAACACCTGTGGCATTATCAAAGACTCTCAAATCCCCATCATTGAGAAATAAGAATTAAAAATTCCAGGTGAATGCTTCCATATACCTCTGTGTTATACTTACCTGTGTCAGGTAGTCGATCAGAGCTAAGTGAGCTTTCTCTAATTCAGCGCCAGACAACACAGGCAATGGGTTAGGATACTGTAATTGCTTCCTGTAGTCTGTGGGCAGCAGATCGGGGTACAGGCCCATGACGTGGGTGGGATCTACAAGGAAGGTAAATGTGATTCTTTTGGGAAGGAGACCAACAATTTAAGGATAAAATAAAACAAAACCATTACTATAACAAAATAAATTGCAGACTGATTTTTCTTTTTGGGGGGGGGTGGTCCTGGGGATTGAACTCAGGAACACTCCAACACTGAGCCACATCCCCAACCCTATTTTGTATTTTTTATTTAGAGACAGGTTCTCCCTGAGTTGCTTAGCACCTAGCCATTGCTGAGGCTGGCTTTGAACTCGTGATCCTCTTGTCTCAGCCTACTGAGCCACTGGGATTACAGGTGTGCGCCACTGTACCCGGCTTCCATACTGATTTTTAAAAGGGGAATGACTCTAAGTTCAGAAAAACTCAATGAAATTATGATCTGTGGACTTTATGTGTATTTCACTAAATGCTACAAAAATGGCATGACTCTATCTTTTAAGACACAGATATGTACACAGAATTAGAAATAAATATTTATCAATTCCTTAAAAGTATAGGATAAAAAGCTTCCAAGGAAAAACCAGTGATATTTTAAAAAGATCAAGACTTAATAATAAAAATTTTATGTCAAAAAAATGAATATTAGTTAAAAAGAAATACCCAGCTAGGGTTGTAACTCAGTGGTAGAGTGCTTGCCTAGCATGTGTGAGACACTGGATTCAATCCTCAGCACCACATAAAAAGAAAATAAAGGTACTGTGTCTACCTACAACTAAAAAGCATATATATGTATAAAAAAAGAAATACCCAGATAAAAGGTCAGGAAATATATTTGTGTTATATATGGCAAGAGGTTAGTATGTTTATTATTTAAACAAATTTGCATAATTTGGTAATAAAAATGCAAGGTTTCATTTGATAAATGGACCAAAGAACTGAGAAGGGAAAAATAAGTGGGGAAATGTTCTGCTACATTAGGAATCTAATTATTTTATTTTATTTTTAAAGAGAGAGAGAGAGAGAGAGAAAATTTTTTAATATTTATTTTTTAGTTTTCGGCGGACACAACATCTTTGTTTGTATGTGGTGCTGAGGATCAAACCCGGGCCGCACGCATGCCAGGTGAGCGCACTACTGCTTGAGCCACATCCCCAGCCCAAGAATCTAATTATTAAAGAGATGACTTTCTCTTTTTTGCTCCTTACAATTTATTGTAATCTCACAAATGCTTTATGGGTATCTATAATAGCAAAATGCTGCAAGCAGCCACATATCCCCTCACCTACTACTGGGGAGTGGCTAAAAATAATTTACAGTACTTGCATATAGAATTAACACCGCATAATAATGCAAACATGCAGTAATTAATACTGTGGAACACTATGTTGTTTATGGACAATTGGCACTTAGCATCTATTTTTCCTTTTCTATGTTCCTTCCTGCCAATGAATGCTATAAAGCTGAAAATGACTTTCCTAAAACTCCCTTGCAATCGGTGTAATGAATGAAAATCTGGTTCTACCAATGAGAAGCATTATGTGTGAGTGTTGCAACTGGAAGTGAGACGAAGTCCTTCTTTGTACCAAGCTGCTGGTTCATTAGTGTTTGGCAGCCAGACTCAGCACAGTTCACTGTCTAGTAGCTTTGTCATCATCTAGAGGCACCTGCCCAGATGCAGCTGTCTTTAGTCTGCTGTGTGGTAACAGAAGCCGCTGTGTGGCTTCAGCAGTGGAAGCAGCAGCAACTGGCTGAGCTCTGGATTACAGGATGTGCCCAGGAAATTAATGTCCAGTAGTGCATACTGGTTCTTTGCTTTTTTTTGATTCATCCAACAATCTGTGTGTGTATTGAAATATATATAATTTTTATTATTTTAATCATTTATAATTATACAGTTCAATGATACTAAATATATTCATATTTTGGGCAACCTTCATTGCTATCCACTTCCAGAACTTTCCCATCATCACAAACTTAAACTCTGTACCCAATAAACAATCACTCCCCATTGGCTCATTTGAAGGAAGGATGACAGACATCAATTTCAGTTTGCCCAACACCTTTCTTAATAGCACTTTATATCCTTTTGGAGAGCTCCCTCTTCCACACTGTATTTCATCTCAGTTGGAGAGGAGTCTTAGCCTTCAAAAGAGAAGGTCCAAAACACCATCAATAGCCCTAGTACAGTCTGGAAGTGGGACCAGGACCTATTCCTAGCCAATGAGATCCCCAATCTTGAGAAAGAAAAGCAAAATGACAAGCAATATGGCACACACCAACACATATCCCATCCCACATGCTCCTCTTGTGCAACAAGATACTCCTCCATCAAAGGTGGTGTCTGTGTCACCTTGAAACTGGATGGACCCTTGTAAATCAAAAGATAGCAGAAGCAACAGTCATAAATGGCACTGAAGCTTTCGCCTGGGTCTCTGAAACCACTCCCTGTGGGAAAAGCCAGCTGCTATGCATGAAGATATTCAGGCAGCTCTGTGGGGAGAACCATGTGAACAAGAACTGAGGCCCAAGCCCCAGCCAGTACCAACTTGTTAGCCATGAGAGTGAGCCAGCTTAGCCCAGTCAGATGATAGTAGCCCAGCCAACATCCAACTGTAACCACAAGAGACCTGCAGCAAGAACTATTTGGCTGAACCCTTCCCAAAATCCTGACCAAGAGATAGAGAGAGAGAGGGGCAGGGGAGTGGGGTGGAGATAGAGGGGGGGAGATAGAGAGCGAGATAGGGGCTGTTGGGGGAGAAAGAGAGAGAACAGATGTTTGTTGTTTTGAGCTATAAAGTTTTAGGGTGACTTGTACAACATTAGATAGCTGATGCATTGGTAGGGGGCAATTTTCATTGAGGATAACACAAAGGGGGACGTGGTAATAATAATAGTATAGGAAGTGGCTACGCCAGAGCAAGACTCCCTAACCTGTCCTGGCTACAAAGTGATTACTGTTCTGTTTCCTGCTTCCTATTTCAATGCCATCCAACGATCTTTTTTTTTTTTTTTTTTGGTACCAGGGATTTAACCCTGGAGTGTTTAACCACTGAGACACATTCCCAGACCTTTTTTATTTTGAGAAATAAAAACTTGTTAAGTTGCTGCAGCTGGCTTGAACCTGTGATTCTCTTACCTTAGCCTACCAAGTCACTGGGATTATAGGAGTTCACCACTGTACCTGGCCCTGCCTATTTTTTTTTTTTTTTTTTTTTTTTTGAGTGGGGTACTAAGGATTGAACTCAAGGGCACTTGGCCACTGAGCCACAACCCCAGCCCTATTTTGTATTTCCTTTAGAGACAAGGTCTCATTGAGTTGCTTAGTGCCTCACCATTGCTGAGGCTGGCTTTGAACTTGCGATCCTCCTGTCTCAGTCCCCCCAAGGAACTGGGACCTGCCTATTCTTGAGCCTTGTGTCCTATCACCTTTATGGTTCCCTCTAATTGTCACTCCCCTAATATTCCAATAAACCCTCTTACTTTGTCAGATTATGCTAACATTATTCAGACTTGAGTCATTATTAATTACAACCAAGAACCTGAACTCATACAAGGAGTTATCACAGGGCATTATTGACCAGGCGTGGAAGATAGTGAAGAAAAGTCAAAGCAAAGATGAGGAAGGAAAAGATAATAATATGGTAGAGAAGAAAACTAAGTATATATGGATTATATATGAATTGATCCAAATTAAGCAAAAATGGAACATACAGAAATGAAAAGATTTGTTTTTTTTTTTTTTTTTGAGGTGGGGAGGGATACTGGTGATTGAATCCCAGGGGTGCTTTACTACTGAGCTACTTCTCCAGGCCTTTTTTGTTTTGTTTTGTTTTTTAATTTTAAGGCAGGGTCTCACCAAGTTGCTGAGGCTGGCCTTGAACTTGTACTCCTGCCTTAGCATCACCTCCGCCAGTTGCTGGGATTATAGGTGTGTGCCACCATGGCCAGGCCATTATACACCTTTTGTAGAGGAGAAATTAAAGCACAGAAAGGTCCACTAGTTCTGCCTAAGCTGCTGGAGAGATCTTAGGACACTAAGAAAAGGGAGAACTTCACAGCACCTTCCTATGTTGGCTCTCAAAAATGAACTACTATTTAACCCAAGGACTTTTGTCTAGAAGAACATTCAATAAACACCAGATGATCAAATACACATTTGGTGAATTGAATGACTCTCTTACCTTTCTATAAAGGTGAGGGCAAATCATTCTGGAAAATTAGAAGTCTGTTTATGGATGAGACCATTTTCATAAGATTAGGACTGTGAAAATGTAACCGATATGCCACCCACAGGATCTTGTTATACATGCAGATCAAAAGTCTGGTACCCCTATTCTTTCCAGTTTCCATTCTCTCTGTAGTTCTATCTCAATGTCACACCCACTTGTTACCTGTGCCAAGTTTAGCAAAGACCTGCATGGACTCATCAAAGCGTTTCTGGCAGAAGAGGTTGAAGGCATACAAGTTCTTGATGTGATGGATTTGTTGCTGCTTTTCACTGTCAGAATCATCTTTCATTTCCTAATAAAAGCATAGAAAAGGTGAGAGCTAACTTATTCAACAAGTATTTTTTTTAAATATTTATTTTTTAGTTGTAGTTGGACCCAATACCTTTTATTTATTTATTTTTACATGGTGCTGAGGATTGAATCAAGGGCCTCACACATGCTAGGCGAGTGCTCTACCACTGAGCCACAACCCCAGCTCCTTAACAAATATTTTTCAGTACAATCTAAGTGAGACAATATCATAGAAACCACAAGTGCCAAAGTGTACAAGAAAAAAACCCGGCATCTGCCCTCCCTGACTGCCCTGACAGTCTAACTATAAGTACCTATGCAAATAAAAAACATCAGGGTTTCTACAAAATGCCAAACCATTATTCCTGAAAACTGTCAAGGTCATGAGAGACAAGGAAAGTTGAAGAAACTGCCAAAGGCCAGAGGACACTAGGGACAATAAATGCAAAGTGATTTACAGACTTGATTCTGGAACAGAAAAGACAACATTAAATTAAAAAAACTGGCCAAATCTGAATAAATTCTAGTGTTTAGTTTAAAAACAAAAAAATAGGGTAAGAATGATGACAGAAACATGTGGGAGAGGTACCTAATGCAGTCTGAGTTGTAACTGAGATATGAAGGATGAGTTGTAGTTAGTTAGCCAAGTGCAGCTGGGAAGGTGATACAAGGAAATGGAAGACAAATGTGTGCTCCTGGCAAAGTAGCATGCATGAGGCCCTAAAATAACAGAGAGCACTGTGCAAGGGCTTAAAGTGACAGTAAGAGCACAGGGTGCTCAAGAAATGAGACATCTGGCATGGCCAACACATTTGGCAAAGGTCCTAATCACAGCAAAATCTTAATAAATAGGGCTATTATCAACTTTGTTTTCTCCTGATAACCTTTCCCTCCTTATATCTTTTTAAACCAATCTTTACTAAATTTATTTTCTTTCTTAAAAATAAATTTTAAGAATTTATTTTTCCTCCTTCCCTTCTCTGCCTCTTCTTTTCCCCTCCCCTTTTCATTCCCTCCCTATTGCCATCTCTGTTCAACCACTGTCAGCATGTTGCTGAACCTGGTTCAAGTTCTCCTGCTTGGTGCTTCAAAGACTTCCAAAACCTGGCACTGGCCTCCTTATTGAGCTTATTTTCAATCATCTGCTCCAGTTAGTACAGACTATGAATGTTCTAGAAATGCATGAAACTTGCTTTCACTTTTTTAACTTTCTCTGATTTTCATTTGCTGTTTCCTGCTTCTGATCCTAATCTTACCTATACTTAAAAGACCAACTCAAGCATCTGTCTTCAGATGCCTTTCCCAACCCACAGTGAACTGTCCCTAAAATTTCACTTCATTTTGTCAATACCAAAGTTTAGTATAAAATTGCCATCTGGAAGTTTCATGCATATTCTCTATTTAAATAAAGATAGGTTCCCTCAAGACTAAAGTGATGCCAACCAATCTTCTTTTGTCATACAAGCAGTACATAGTAATTTGAGACTAGAAAAGAGGAGAAACATGGGAACCTACTTTCATATTCTTGTGTGCAACTTTATTTTACTTTTTATGGTGCTGGAACTCTAACCCAGGGCCCTGTCCATGCTGGGTAAGTGCTCTACTACTGAACTACACCCCCAGCTCCAACTTCTAGATTGTCTACTGCACAAGGCACAATGCAGAACACTGAAAAATCCTAAGCTCTTTCTGTAACAAAAAAAAAAAAAAAAAAAAAAGACACTAAAAAGAGTTATGTACTGCATATTCTTTTGTAAAGTTTATAATCTAAGTATGTTATTCATTTATGTTGAATCACAAGTAAAAGATTCAACAAAGTTTTAAGGTTTGGTATTTGGGATTAAATCCAAGGGATGCTTTAGCACTGAGCTAAATGCTAAATCCCAAGACATTTTGAAATTTTTAATTTTGAGATAGGGTCTTGCTAAGTCGCTGAAAGTGTCTCTAAATCGTTGATGTGGGCTCTGAATTTGTGATCCTTCTGCCTTAGCCTCCTGAGTTGCTAAGATTACAGGCATGTACCATCCTGTCTGGCAACCAGACAGGGTGGTACATGCCTGTACCAGTCTTAAGACTGAGTTTCTATTTTAAATCCAGAACTTACACATACAAAATAAATGTTGCTCTTTAAAAGCAGCCACCATTGGGCTGGGATTGTGGCTCAGTGGTAGAGTGCTTGCCTAGCAAGTGCCTTAGCACCACATAAAAATAAACTAAAAATATTGTGTGTCCACCTACAACTAAAAAATAAATATTAAAAAAAAAGTAGCCACCATAAGTTGATTAAAACATATGTAATTTTGGGGGGCTGGGGTTGTGGCTCAGTGGTAGAATGCTCGCCTAGCACATGTGAGGCACTGGGTTCGATCCTCAGCACCACATAAAAAGTTAATAAATAAAATAAAGATATTGTGTCCAACTACAACTAAAAAAATGAAAATAAAGTTAAAAAAAAATCTAATTTTTAAAAAGTGGCCATTGCTTTCCATTTAGCAACAGTTTATAAGACACTCTAGAACAGAGCAGGGAGAAAGAGCAGGAGGAAAAGATCAACTTTAAACAGAGACATGAGGTGGGAGGGAAAGGGAGAGAAAAGGGAAATTGCATGGAAATGGAAGGAGACCCTCATTGTTACACAAATTACATATAAGAGGTTGTGAGGGAAAGGGGAAAAAAACAAGGAGAGAAATAAATTACAGTAGATGGGGTAGAGAGAGAAGATGGGAGGGTGGATAGTAGAGGATAGGAAAGGTAGCAGAATACAACAGTTACTAATATGGCATTATGTAAAAATGTGGATGTGTAACTGATGTGATTCTGCAATCTGTATTTGGGGTAAAAATGGGAGTTCAAAACCCACTTGAATCTAATGTATGAAATATGATATGTCAAGAGCTTTGTAATGTTTTGAACAACCAATAAAAAAAAAAAAGATACTCTAGAGATTAAATTCTATTACTATATTTTCATCAAAATTTCTTTAAATTAGTACTGTCCAATTTAATAACTAGATTAGGCTCAGAATGACTTTTAGTTGTTTCTTGAAATCAAGTCCACCCACTATAGATGACAATCACCATCATCTACATAAGACAATCATGAGGATGTTTAAAAGAATAAGACACAGACTCTGAAATTATTTCCAAAATGGTTTTTGGCAATAGAAGTATCACTGGCACGGTCACTGCTTTGCTGTCAACAACCTCCCACAACATATAGGAGAGTAGCTGCTTTGATTTGAATTATGTATCTCATCAGAGATGGTCCCTGGGATGGTAGCACACTGGGAAATGGTGTGTACCTTTAAGAGGTGGGGACTGCTGGGAGGTTCTGTGGGTCACTAGGGGTATGAGATATTTCTCATGCAATCCCCTGGTAGCTCTTAAGACAGGGTTGTTATAAAAGGAGCAAGCCTGGACCCTCCTGGCTTCAGGTGTAATTGCTTGCTCCTGCATGGACTCCTCTCATCGTTATCCACGCCAGAAGGAGGTACAATCAATGGAAAGCACTCACTAGAACCTTCACTATGCCATTTAGACTTTGAACCTCCCAGACTGTGAGTTAAATAAACTTTTTTTTCTTCATAAGTATCCTATGTTTATTATTTTGCTACAGTGATAATGATTATATTACCGTAATGATATTAATCAAGTAATAATTGTAAATGAAAGATATAGCCTGGTTGACAATAACTTGAAGTAGTTTCAGAATACCTAAAGAAGGCCTACTTATATAAACACAGGAGTTCACTGTTGAAAGGAATTTTGAGGTGAGGGGAGAATCTCAAGTTTGAAGCCAGCCTCAGCAACTTTAGTTGCTGCATTCAATGAGACTGTCATATCAAATTAATGACTGTTACTACACTTCAATGTTTGTATTTTTTAAAATTTTTCTTTCCATGCTTCCTTTCTTCCTTTTTTTTCCCCTAGTGCTGAGAATCTAAACCAGGGCCTTGCATTTGTCAGGCAATCACTCTACCACTGTCAGCAAAGGTGGATGCATTTTTTGTGCACCTCAGTGGTCTTTAATTTTAAAACCTATATAATATCTACTGAATTATTTTATTAACCCATTAATTCTATAAGATACTATTATTATTATTGACATTGATACTATTATTATTATAGAAAAAGTAAAATCACTTAAGAATTACATAGTTATTTTAAGCACAAGTCAAACTCTGGATTAAAGGTCTCCGACTTTCACCTCTGTGCTTATTGTAGTAGTCCAAACTAAATATGAACATCAAATTCACCTAATTTCAAGAACAACGAGGAAGGCAGACTCATACCCCAATGTTAGGAGCAAGACTTACTGCGAGCTGCAGAGCCAATTCAAACTGCTTGTCCTGGAGAAGCTGTTGGATTTGAGTTGCCATAGGGACAGGAATGAGTCTCCAAACAAAATGATTGCTGGCCACATAGATAATGTTTGATCTGGAATACAGTAACAGAGCATAGGCTTTATGATGACACAGGTGACTTTAAAGCTTTGGCATAATATGGCAACAACAGTAAAGAAATTCCTTACCCTCCTGAGGTAATGAAACGGGGCCTCTGCAATTCAATGCTCTGGACCAGAAGCCTTGGTTCAAAAGTTCGGATCTCCACATATCGAGGCAACACTGCGATGATATAAGGAGGCTGGTGCTCTGCGCAAGAAAGAACATATACTGGTCAAAGGCTTTAGGCTTATGGAGTGTTTCAATTGTCCTTAGCAAGCTTCATTCATTCATTTTGTAATAGTGGGAAACAAACACAGGGCTAGGCAAGCACTCTATTGATTGCGCTACATCCCTAGCCCTCTAAGCTGCATTTAAATTATCTTTAAAAGAGTCCATTAGTCAAATACCAAGCCAGGATCCTACATTGTGATATAGGAAGGAAAAAAATATTGCTTTGCCTAAGTGATGTCAAGAAAAATCTTCACAAAAAAAAATGCATCCACCTTTGCTGACAGTGACCTGATTCCACTCACACTGTTTCCCCTAAAGAACTGGATGAAAGCATCACTGACATCTTTCTCATCAATGAGAGTCAGACTGACAAAAGTGGGATGCAGCTGCTCCTAACAGTGCCTCAGTGGGAGAATCTGGTGATTAAAAACAAGTTGTTCACTGTCTTGAAAAGGACAAGAGGAAGGCAATTTCTTTTTTGCTCTGTCCATATTTCTAGTCAATGTTGTTTTTTCACAAAATTTTCACAGGGATCTGATGCAAAAATCCACTTTTGCAATTACAGTTTGAATGCTTTTGTCCCCTCTAACACTACGTGTGTTGGAAACTTAATCCCTGATGCCGATAGCATTGGGAGGTACAGCCTAATGAGAGGTGTTTAGGTCATGAGGGCTCAGCTCTCATAAATAGATTAATGCAGCTATAAAAAGGCCTCGTGGGAATAGGTTCTCTCTGCTCTTCTGTCATGTGCAGTCACAGAGTTTGTCCCTCTCTTGTCTTTTACCTTCCTTCCATGAAGCAAGAAGACCCTCACCAGATACCAGTCGTTGGTCCCTTGATCTGGGACTTCCAAGCCTTCAAAACTGTGAGGAAATAAATTTCTGTTCTTTAAAAATTCCCCAGTCTGTGGTATTCTGTTATACCATCACATATGGACTTAGACAATGTCTAACTGGTAGATGGAGAAAGAGTTGGACATAATTCTCAGTATGGTTAATTACTTTCTTTTTTTTTATATATATATATTTATGGTTATATATAGTTGGCTCATCCCAAAGTGTGGTTATTTTTTATTTAATATTTGCTGTGACTTATGAGTCTATTATCCAAAAAAAACACTTTTTTTGTTTTTTAAAGACAAGGTCTCTCTGGGCATGGTGGCACATGCCTATAATCCCAGCAATCTGGGATGCTGAGGCAGGAGAATCTCAAGTTCGAAGCCAGGCTCAGCAACTTGGTGAGGCCTTAGGCAACTTAGTGAGACACTGTCTCAAAATAAAAAATAAAAATATAAAAAGGGCTGGGGATGTGGTTCAGTTTTAAGTGGCCCTGGATTCAATCCCCAGTACCAAATAAAAAAGAAAAAAAGAAAAGGGCGGGGGGGTGGGGGGGGCTCTCTAGGTTGCCTGTTAGACCAGGCTGGCCTTATGCTTGTGATTCTCCTGACTCACCTCAAGAGTAGCTGTGAATATAGGCATGTGCCCAAAACACTTTCATTTTACTATCCATGACCCAAAATTTACCCTTGTTGATCCATGTAAATTCTTGGATTACACTCTTTTTCTCCATTCTTCCTTTTTTTTTTTTAAGAATATCAGTTACCACATCCAAACCTTAAAGTGCCAAATGAAGCAGAATAATCCCTCAAAAGTGCTAAAAAAAAAGTATGTAAAAAGTATAAAATCTCCCTTTCTTTGACAGGTTACATGGTAACAGAGATTGAACATAAATGGAGGGATTTAGTAAATAAACAACACAGAACCTATCCTTTAAAATACAAAAATTCTGAATAAGACTGAATAAAGATCTGCTTTACTTTATAATGAACTATGAAATAAATTTATTACTTGGATACTACATTAAATATAATCGCAGCAACTTCAACAATAGGGACTGAGGGTGTAAATCAGTGGTAGAACTCTTACTTAGCTTGTATGAGGCAGGAGTTTTAATCCCCAGTGCAGCCAACACCCTCCCACCACCTCCAGACTCCCCCCCCCCCCAAAAAAAAAAAAAAACCCAGGCATGTTTTACCACCAGTTCATTTTATTTTTTTGAGACAGGGTCTCATTAAGTTGCTGAGAAACTCGTTAAATTGCTAAGGCTGGCCTCAAACTTCAAATACTGCTCTCTCAGCCTCCAAAGTCTCTGGGATTATAGGTGTGTGCCACCTTGCATGGCTTGTCCCCTCTAACACTCATGTTGGAAACTGCTGTTGTGTTTTTTGCCATGCTTAAAAATAAAAATTTTTTAAATGTAACAAAAGAGTTAGTAAAAAAGCAAACCACTATTTGGCATAATTACACAGAAATTTAACCTCAAAGAATATATTCCTAAGAATAGTTTCTTGGTATGGTTAACTTGCTGTGAATTTATATTCTCTTTTTTTGGGGGGAAGTACTGGGGATTGAGCTCATGGGCACTTGACCACTAAGCCACATCTCCAGCCCTATTTTGTACTGTATTTAGAGATGGGGTCTCACTGAGTTGCTTAGCGCCTCATTGTTGCTGCTTTGAACTCACGATCCTCCTGCCTCAGCCTCCATAGCTTCTGGGATTACAGGTGTGTGCCACCCCACCCAGCTGAATTTATGTTCTTAATTAGCCATTTTCTGATAAAAAAAGCTTTCTCTATTATATTTGAATTTATACTCTGAACACTATCATAAGATCTCAAGGTTAGAAGGCAAGTAAAAAATAAATAACTTGAAGTTTCAAGTCAAATTTACCACAGTTTGAATGCTATTGCAATTATTATGCTGATTTTGGGGGGTGGGGGGTCTGGGGAATTGAATCTAGAGGTGCTTTTATCACTGAGTTACAACTACAGTGCTTTTTATTTTTTTATTTTGAAACAGGGTCTCACTAAGTTGCTAAGGCCTTGCTAAGTTGCTGAGGCTGGCCTTAATTTTGTAATCTCCTAGTTAGCCTCTCAAGTTGCTGGGATCACAAGCATGTGCCACCATGCCAGGCAGTTCTAATATTTTTCATTTTAACAAAAATAATAATAAAAATCAAAATTATGTTGTTTTGTATTGAATTTTTTTTCTTTTTATGCTGGCCTCAATTTGAAAAGTTAGTACAATTTTCTTTAGTGCTAACTGTATAAATATGTAAAAATTTCTTTCTCCTTTCAAAATCTGGCCCATTTGTATAAGGTCTAATTTGATTTTTTTTTTTTTTAAAAAAAGGTAATCTGTAATAGAAACTCAATTGCTTGTCATCTTATTCATTCAGTCTCCCCAACTCTTTGATAATAGAGACTTTTTGGATCTCATTATGACTTCAAAACTTGTCAGGGTGGCTAGCATATAGCAGACATACAATGAACAGATGGCTGATAAAGATAATGACTTATTTATTCAATAAGTATTTTCTAAAAGGATCTGATGTTTCAGGCACTGTACTACATAGTAAGGATTTAAACAGGATCAAGACATAAGCCCAGACCGTATAGAGCTCCTACATGAGCAAAGGACATAGATCACTCACTGTATTCTGAGTGATACAGTACCATGACAGCAATATCCCAGAGGGTTGTGGAAGGCTGGAAAGAGTGACTAATCCTATCTTTGGCCCAAAGAAGGCTTCACAGAGGAAGTGACTCAAAATGTGGCTCAGTAGGTTAAGGCACAGAAATGTTTTTGAGAAGCACCAAGGAAGGTACTGGGAACTACCAAGGGTTTTAAAACAGGAACTGTCACGCCAGGGAATCAGAAATACCCTTCAAAAAAATTATGTGTATCTTGAGCTCAACTGCCAATTTTTTTCTCTCCTAAAAGGAAAATAAGGTTCTCTAGAACATCAGGAAGCAGCCTGTGATGCTCTTAGGATTCCCAAACTTATCAACATACATAATCTTGGGTCTTTTAAAACACTGTCCTTTGATTTCCCTTCCTTTTTATTTACCTTCCTCTAAATACCACCAGAACGTGATGCTTTTATTAAGACATTCTTTTTTTTTTTTTTTAGGTGTTTGAACCAATTTTATTTATTTTATTCCCTTCTTCCTTCCCTCTCTCTTTCTCCTTGATCTATTTTTAAATCACACTGTTTTCTTATTATTTGAGTGTTAAAAATTCTTTGCACAAAAAACTTCTTTGCACATTTGGATACTGGTTGTTTATCAAATATGTTACTTGCAAATATCTCCCAATCTGTGGCTTATCTTGTTCTCTAAGCTCCTTTAGATAGAGCAGACACTCCTAATTTTCATAAAGTCATCTTATCAAGGTCTGTGACTAAATTCACTTTTCTATATATGGATGTCCATTTGTTCCAGCATCATTTGTTGAAAAGATTTCCTTTGTTGTTCTGTATTGACTTTGCTCCTTTCTCAAAGATCAGTTGACTATATTCTTTTTTTTTTTTTAATCACATAAACTACTTTAATTGTCACATCAGCTCTGGTCATAAAAACAATTACACGCATATCATTTGCTAGGGCTGCCCTAACAAATTATCATAGATGGGGTGGCTGACACAACATACATTCATTTTCCCACAGCTCTGGGTGCTGGAAGTGATCAAGGTGACAGCAGAGTTGGTTTCTTCTCTCAGTGGCTTACAGATGACTGGTTTCTCACTATGTGTTCTCACAACCTTTCCTGTTTCTGTGTCCAAATTTTCTCTTCTTATAGAGAAGAAATTTATTTATTTATTTATTTTTTCAGATGTGTTTTATTTTTATTTTTTATTTTTTTAATTTTTATTGTTGGTTGTTCAAAACATTACATAGTTCTTGACATATCATATTTCACACTTTGATTCAAGTGGGTTATGAACTCCCATTTTTACCCCGTATACAGATTGCAGAATCACATCGGTTACACATCCACTGATTTACATATTTACATGTATTCTGCTGCCTTTCCTATCCTCTACTATCCCCCCTTCCCTCCCCTCCCCTCCCCTCTTCTCTCTCTACCCCATCTACTGTAATTCATTTCTCCCCCTTGTTTGTTTTTTTTTACCCTTTCCCCTCACTTCCTCTTGTATGTAATTTTGTATAACCCTGGCCTCTGAGATTTTTTCATTGACCTGGAACAACTGGCCTATTTTATTCCTACATAATTCAGATCACCTATTTCAGCTAGGTCAGTATCTGTAACGACCTCCCACATATCAGCATGTCTTTGTATTTCCACATTACTCTTTCTGCCTAGAATGAAAGGAAATTTTTCTTAGCAAGATCCCAAACTCCCTGCCTGGTCTGGTCCAAACTTACCTATACAGTGAAATGTCTTCCTGACTAAACAATGAATTTCCCTCTCTGCGAACTGCTGGATTTTAATGCACTCCAATTAACACCTTAAGTGGTGACTTGTTTTTTGTCTTTATCCAAGACGTAGTGCTTGTCCCTCGAGCTATAGTCCTTAGAGACAGAAAGCATGTCTGTGCCCCATTCCACAGCAGTGACTATATAAAAATGTTCATGCTTCTGACCACAAAGAAATTATTGCAAAAGTGGCATCATGCTTCCAAGCAATGCTACTGCAGAGAGTTGGGAACTTGAGGCAGACATAGCAACAGAAACATCTAATGTGTAGGACAGAAGCTGACACCTAAATGCAATCTGAGCCTCTAAGCTACAAAAATAATGGCAACCATCAAAAGTTCTTCATATGAAGTTATACATATTAAAGTAATAAATAAGGAATTTCCACAAACTTCCAAATGTAGTCTATTAGGAAGAAGACGCATGTACAAAAACATTAAGAAGGTGGAAGAAAATAAACCAAGAAGTAAAACTAGCAGTAGACAATCTCTTTCTAAAATGTACATTTCTGTTTACATTTCCCCCCACTGTGGAGCAAAACTCAGCTTCTTGTAAAAACTAGGTTATCTCATTTTTAAGGACTCTAAAAACACTGTCTACTTAAAAGAAGGGAACTGAGCGGAACGTGAAGCAGTCTACTAAAGCTATGTATGAGTGGGACTCCATGCTACAGGGATGACATGCAACACCAGCACAAAACGGCAAACAATAGCTATTGCTGGTCTCACCCATGGCCACAGGTATGTCTGTCCAATTCAGGGCACATTTCTGTGTGCAGATTCCCTCCTCATTGAGGACCACAGTAAGATCATCCTGACCCACAGCCACTTTTCCATCTGCCAGAGGTGCGACTAAGGGCTCCAGCTGTTTTCCTGTTGGAAAGAGTTCTTTGATGGACCCTTTTCCATCCACCTAGAAAAAGACAAAGTGAATCAATCAAGATTCCCTAGCCAGAGGCATGAAAAAAGCCTGAAAAGAAAAGCCCATGATATTCCTTGTTTGACATTAAGTATCACAGTGTTCGTTATAACAACTTTTATCACAGTATAAAACCAGTTCTTTAATATACAGAAAGTAACTAAGGATGTCAGGTGCTCCAAGTTGCAGAGCCACTGCAGCTCTCACATACTGCTGGTGGGAATCAAAATGCTACAGTCATTTTGTTTGCCAGTTTCTTACAAGTTAAATATAAACTTACCATATGACCCATCAACCCCATTCCAAGACATTTGCCCAAGGGAAATGAAAAGTTATGTTTATGCAAAATCTGAATGCATATGTTTATAGCAGTTTTATTCATAATTGCTAAAAACTGAGAATAACTATCCTTCAACTGTTGAATGGATAAACCATAATACATCTACACCAGAGAATGTTACTCAGTTATGAAAAAAATAAACCATGGTCACAAACAACATAAATGTATCCATTTCAAATACATTATGTTCAGTGAAAGAAGCCAGATTCAAAAGGCTACCTATTGTATGACTGTACTACATAAAATTCTGAAAAAGATAAATGTTAAAGAGACAACTGATATGTGGTTACCAGAGGTTTGGGAGTTAGGTGAGGGGCTAATTTCAAAGGGGCACTTTGAGGGAATTTTTAGGGTGACAAAATTGCTCTGAATTTTTTTTTTCTTCACTTTCCCAAACTTTATTAAGGAAAAAAGCAATGGTGGTAAATCTCTAGAACATAGTCAATTTTTTGGGATTCCTCCCTTGAAAATATGACATTTGATTTCCAAACACATGCCGGAAGCGTACTGGTTCCCAATTGTACTAAGTAGATAAGAAGCTAAAATCCTGAGGTATTCATCTTCCAAGTTTCCCTGGTTGGTGGTCTGTCTTTGGATCAGCAATAATTCAAATAGCTGAATTACCTGAATAGCTACTATGGTTTCATTAATTTTTGTCTGTAGTTCTCTGAGTTCTTCTATATGCAGCAATTGCAGAATATGGGCAGCTTCATTAAGAACTGCATCTCCTGTGTCAAAGCCAAGAATATGTTTGTCTAAAGCAACAGGCAAGCCCTCTTTTTTAAAATTTGTTTTAGTGCTCTTGAACCAAAATGTGAATTGCCTTAAACATTACCAAGTAATCACATGGGCTGAATCTGAAGAAGGTGAGCCAAAGCCATCACACCAGCCTTATAGTTAGGATTATTTACATCCAAACTGATCAAGGGCTCTGCATTTTTAGTTGCACTGTCAGTATTTTTTGCATTATCAGGTACCAAGTCTTTGTATTTTTCAGTGTTATCTCCATACTCAAGTCTAACAGCTAAGCCAAGAAGCCAGTCAACTGCTTCTTGTCCATCCTGAATCTTGAAAGGACAGTTAACATCTCTGAGATACTTTTCAAAGAACTTGGGCCAGTCACTGCTGTGGATGTTTCTTAAATTACCTGTCTTCAATCTTATAGTTCTGATTTTCTGGTCTTCAAGACAAACAATAAGATTTCTAAATTCTGTTTCATCTTTACAGTTGAAGCTGGAAAGATTGTGGTAGTCGAGAGTCGTCAGCTTGAGTAGAACATGGTCCCCATTTCTTGCTCTGATCCCCCGGGCCTTGCTGGGAGAGGAGAAGCAAGGGCCAGAATTGCTCTGAATTTTAACTATGACATTAGTTACACAACTCTGGGCATTTGTCAAAAATGCATAACAATTGCATAACAAAAGGAATGAAGTTTGTTGTATGTCAATAAATAAATAACTTCTGAATAGCTTGGGGTCCAAAGCAAGATTTCCTACCTTCAGCAAACTGTACCCCCGCCAATTGCAGTGGCACATGCCCATAATCCCAATCAAGAGGATGAGGCAGAAGGATCGCAAGTTGAAGACTAGGGCAACTTGATGAGACCCTATCTCAAAATAAAAAATATAAAGGGGTTTGGGATAGGAACCGGGCTGTAGCTCAGTGGTAGAAATCTTGCTTGCACATGTGAGGCACTGGGTCAAGCGAGAGAGAAAGAGGTGGGGGGGAGAGAGAGAGAAAGAGAGAGAGAAAGAAAGAGAGAGAGAGAGGTTGAGATTGACTGATTGTGTCCATCTACAACTAAAAAAATTACCAAAAAATAAAAGAAAGAAAGAAAACCAGGCTGAGGATGTAGCTCAGTGGTGGAATGGCCCTGGATTGAATTCCATGTACCACCAAAAAAAGAAAGAAAACTTCACTTCTTGGGAACAAAATTGCTCAAATTATATTGTTATGTTGTGTGCATGTACAAGTACTTAAAAATGAATTCCACTACTATATATAAAAATGATAATATGCCAATGAAAAATACATATGTAATAAAAAAATGTAAGAAGAAAACTATCCCCAAGAAGGTGAAGGAGACAGGGGATATAGCTCAGTGGTAGAAAATTTGCCTACCATAGTGGAGGTGATAGAAGAATCCACAGAATTCAGAGGATTGAGATCCCTAATCCCACTTTTGGCTTAGTTCTCCACTCCTTGTAGACTTCTCTCAGTACCTATATGCTCAGTTGTTATTTAGTCAGCTGCACAACAGTGATTCCTTCAGGAGTTTGCAAACCCAATGCTGGTAAAATCAAAATATTCCAAAAATAAACATACAGAACAAATATATCAAAAAGATACACAGTGGGAAGTAGGGAGAAAGCCTTCTAGAATTGCCAAGGATTATTAAAGTTGTGTAAAGCTAAGGAATTTAGATTGCTTTATGATAGGAATGGTATATCAATCTTTTCTAGAGTATATATATTAGAAGAAAAAAAAAGCCAATGTTGTATTTATTTACCACTTAAGAGAAAAAGCAGATTGAAACAATGTGTAAAACATGATATTTTTGTAAACAAGGCAGAAACCCATACACCAAATGGTCAACAGTGATTCTTTCTTTTCTTTGTGCAATACTAGGGATTGAATCCAGAGCGTTGTGCATTCCAGGCAAGTGCTCTATGCTGAGCTATACCTCTTACCTCCATGGATTATTTCTGAATGGCAGGGAGGTTTCTGAATGATTTGCATTTACTTTATTCCCTTATCTCTGTTTTCTTATTTTCTATAATACACACATGTAGCTTTTGAAATAAACAACAACGACGACAACAACAACAACAACAACAAAAAATCTGAAAGTAATTTGAAAAACAAATATACTAAGAAATTTAAGGGGGCAGGAGACCAAAGTCTCAAAAATACTTTAGTTAACACTAAAACTGACATATAATTCCTGAGCACTGAAGCCTTAGGATAGCAGTCCATGATAATGCTGTTGGACCTACACAAGCAGCTCTAACTCTCTGTCCTAATAATTAGATACATGCTGTGGATAATCATTATATAGAGAACTAAAAGTCAACTCTGCTTGATCTAAGCTACACAGACATCTTATTTGTGGAAAATGCTGAGTATAAACAACAAACAAATAGAGAAACAAACACAGACCCAAAAGCCCTACTTAAGGTGGTCTTCTGACCTATAGTTCAGAACCATGTAATCATCTTTCCAAGGTAAACTCAAAATCATCTTTCCCAAGACACAATGATGACATTTGTAAAATCATAAGATTTTTACCCTTATTAGATAGTAGTCTCTCTTGAAACCCACACAGATAGAATTTTCACACCATGCCATGGACTTGGGCACATCTGGTACACTGAAGTCCCCCTGAAGAGAGAGAGTAAAAGTTCAAATGAAAAGATGTTAAAACAAACAAAACCATGACCTTTCTGTTAGTATGCTTCATTTCTGCAAAATAACCCTCACCCTCATCTTAGCACAATTCTCTAAGCACAAGGCCAGGAAACTACTCTTAATAAAAATAGAAGTCACCCAGGAACAGGACAAAGTGCATCTTATCCAGTTGAAAAAAGGTGAAAGAAAACACATTCTGAAATAAACCAATCTGAGAAATGCTATAGAATTATATCACAAGTGGGCATGGATAACTTTCAGGTTCTTCATACTAGAGTATTGGGTTGAGAGGAACTACAAGCTGGGGATGCTAAACTTCATTAGAATCCACAGAAAGTCTCTCAAGCTATGGGCCAACTTTGGCAGCAGTTTCCACCCAACCCATAAACAAGGCACCAATGGACTATACCTGCAATTCATGAAATTCCCTGTCTTTCCAGAAGTAAAGCTGCAGCTTCTTTTTCACTGCTACACACATCCGCAATACCTCCTCACCAGTATCTGTGTGCTATGAAGAGACATGGCAAATGAGGATGCATATATAGTGACTCTATAACTGAGTGACAACAAAAATATGCATTTTCTACCTTGAAATATCTATTAATCTGAAAATCCCCTGTAATATAAAGTCTTGCTACCAGAAAAGTTCTCTAAGATGTATTTAGAAACAACTGGCTAAGGAACATTTCGTCCTCAAGGCCTGCCAGCTAAGAACTCCAGCACAGATGTCTGGTATTCTAATTACACACACAGAGAATGCAAATATTTCAACCTGGCACCATATACTATGGAGGAAATTTCTCTAATATAATCCAAAGTAAATAAATCAAAGTCTCTTTGACAGCTGTTGGATTGAGACTGTCAATATCATTCTTACCATGAAATGGTAGGAATGTTGGAAAGACTATACTGATTAAAGCACAAAGTCAAAGTACATCCTGCATTACACTTACCTGAAGGTCACATGTGAATAGCGATGCTCCTTTTGCCTTTGAAACTGTAGTGATTTGTTGGAATGTCAATAGGTCATGGACATAAATGTTGTTTTCTGTTTAGGAAGAGGTAAAATGTCACTGTCAATGATCACCATTCTCTAGGAGAGCCACCTTTAGGACAAAAATGTAACTGTCTGACATGCAGAAGATGTTGCTAGGATGTACCTTCAGTTTTATTTGTTTTCCTTCTGGGCTATCACCAGTACAAAATATGTAAGTAGTCACCTGGTCTTTTGAACTTGGATATTTCATTCCTTAAAAATTTGGACTGATTTGAGTAAAAGCTCTTTCACTGCCATAGCACCCTTATAACCTGTCCTCAAGTCTGGAAATTTGTGATATAGTATTTGTACAAGAAATGTCTTTCAAAGCTATAATATAGGAGCCTCTAATGAGAAAAAAGGAAATCCTCAGTGGATTTTGTACAAACCCATGGAAAGGATTTCTGTTGCAGCAAAGGTAGCAAAATAATACAATAGTCTCTGTTAGGCTACCTAGTTCCACGATCCTTAGTGAATGTCTGAATCAATATAGTACCAAACCGAATATATACTATGTTTTTCCTATACAAACATACTCATGATAAAATTTAATTTATAAATTAGGCACAGTAAAAGATTTTTTAAAATAAAAGAACAATTATAATAATATACTGTTAACAAAAAATTATATGAATATGGTCTCTCAAAAAAAAAAAAAAACTTATTATACTGTACCCACGTACTCACCGCTCTTCTTTCAAACCCACAGTTGACTACAGGTAACTTGTGGGAGACCAACCTTACACGTGACTGAGTCACACTCCCTGGCTGGGTGCTGAGGCGCTCAGTCACAGAAATGTGGCAGAGTTTTCCCCACCCTTCTTGGGTTCCAGGATCCATGTCTCATGCATGGGTGTGTCTTGCTACAGCCCTATGGCTGAAGCTATGCACACCTGTTCCTTTGTAATATAACCCCTTTCCCTGTTTAGGATAGAATCTTCCATGAAGTGCCTTGTGTGTGGGTCCCCTTCTCTTACTGTGTCCTTGGGTGTGGCCTACCCAGGTGTCAGTCAACCTGCTGACAGTGGACATCATAAAGATAGATTCAGTCCCCTGAAACCTGACCCCTTGCCTCATTTGAACAGCTTCTCCTCAATAAAAGGGGTCAGCACGTGCTCTCACTCTCTCTCTTCCTGCGGACCCTTAAGGTCAGAGGAGCTATCACAGCGAACCCAAAGAAAAAGGTATTTGTATCTCTTGTGTGGTTATTTTGCGCAGCCCAGTTCAACTGGAGTAAACCCTGAGCCTTTTAGTCACGAGAACAGAAACCCAGCAGTAACTAAACTATAGAAAGTGAAACTGTGTATAAGAGGGACAAATGTAATTTGATCCTGGCCTCATATATAGTTGTTGTCATGAAGATTTAATTGCCTTAAATGTTCATCAGTGGACCTAGGAACTTAAGCTTACAATAATTCTGCTATTTGGGCCCTGGGCTAAAGAGGGTTAGGCAAATTTCTAGTCCTAAAAAGGGCCTAGCTGGCTACCTTCCATGAAACCACAGCTTTTCAAACAAGGCCCTAACAGTCTGGCCTCCATCTGTCTCTCAACCAATAGCTTGCCACTCTCCACCACATATCTCAAGTCTGGCCATAATGAACTACTTGCTATATACTATCAAGTCATGGGGCCACCTCTTTGTTCCTGTGGAAATTCTAATCATCCAACTACATAGCATAATCCCTCCCATTACTATGATCCCACAACATTTTTTATAAATTTTCACTGTAACTTATATCATGATTTTTCTATTATTCAGCCTACACGATTAGAATATAAAGATGAAGGATAGAAACAATGTCTTATTGAACTTGGTATTCCCAATATCTAGTTCAAGCTTTGCAGAGTAGGGCTCAATAAAAACTTGATTGATAATTAAATAAATGAAGTGATGCTGCCTTTGTTACCCATAGGCCCTAGTACTATATGTGGCACAGAACATGGCAATTTATTGTTATATAACTATTATCAAAACAACCATGAAAGTGTTAGTTAGGTCACAGCTTTAGTTTTTTAACATACGAAATACAAATGCAAACTTTTTCTTACCTAAAAGACTGACCAGAATCTTAAACTGGGAAACAACATGGATCTAGAAAATAGCAAATCATTAGACTCAATTGAACATTTCTGACAACATTTAACAAATGTTCATTAACAACAATATTAAAAAGGAACTAAAGAGCCTGTCTACATCTTATAAGGATCTGACTCATTTTTATGTGCAACCACAATTTCTGCTTATGAAAGGGACTCTCAGGCACATAATACACGGGCAAAGATCCCTGTAAAAATGGAGGGGAGAGAGAAGAGGATTCAGAGTTAATAAGTAAAATAAGTAACATTATCAAAGTTTTAACTTTGGTGAGTGCTGTGCTTTGGATATGGTTTGACGGTGTCCCTCAAGGGTTCATGTGTTAGAAGCCTGGTCCCCAGTGATGATATTAAGAGGTGAGGCCTGGTGGGAGGTCCTTAAGTCATTAGGCATGTGCCATTAGAAGTGCTTAAGGTAGTTCTCATGCAATTCTTGCATTAGTGATCAGTAGATGGTTCTTATAAAAGAATTAAGTTCCTTCCTGAATCACTCTCTGGCTTCTTCCTGTTTGTCAATACAATCTCTCCTTCTCACATGTAGTCCTGCCAAGAGGCCTTCACCAGAGCTGTGCTGTCGCTGGCATCATGTCCTTGAACCTCCAGCATTGTGAACTACATGAATCTCTTCTTTACAAAACAGCCTGCTTCAGGTATTTCATTAAAGAAACATAGATTAATGCAGCAGGGCCTTATATAAGTTAGTGACCATCATCACTACCTACCTGCTGAATCTTTTTGGAGAAATTCTTATTGGATTTCTCTAGTGTCACTTCAAACCTGTTGCAACCTATGAAAAAGAAAAACATTTGTAGCTCCAAAATAGGGGTACACACAAAAACAACTACAACAACAAAATGCCACTCATACTAATCTCCTATAAATCTTCAAAAATTCATAAGTCAGAGATTTAAAATAGCCAGCAGTATTAACTAAGCATAGTGAATTGCTTTAAACTCCAATTTTAGAACAAGGGGTTTTATGCACTTTTGGCATCAGCAGAAAGGATCACACAAAGTTTACTGAAGCTGCAAGGTACCTGTGGGTCTGAAGATCTTACCCTACAAAATAAGTACCTTGGCAAAGTGTTTCACAAGGAACAGTTTTTAAAAAGTAATAGTCAAATATAAGACCCCAAGCAATGAAACCCAGCCCAAAGCATTCTTACCTCTAGAACAACTAACTCCCAGTAGCTCCCTATGTCCTACATCATGGGGACAGAGCAAACACAAACACCATCTCAGAGCCAGAGAAACTTAATATCTACACTTACTGCCACTTTCAGGCGATGCTATATCTGCTGGCACTGTTACAAAAAAGGGGAAGAAAGTTATATACTATAAAAACATGTGAACTCAGCCTTGTTGGGGATGACAAAAATATTCAGCCTCAGAAGTCACCAAATAGAGAGTAATTACCATAACAATAACAGCAGCTATCTTTCAGTAATAAACAGGTACCAGATTCTGGGTTAAAAGTTTTATATATTTTTTCTGTAATTTGACAACAAACCCCAAGAAGTAGGTATTTCAAATTCATATTTCAAAAGTCTGATGGGTCAAGCAGTTAGGGAGCAGCCAGTCATGGACAAAACCTAGAAAAAATTCAGGGATCGCTCTGAGCCTGAGCTTGAAGCCACACCCTGTTTCCTGCCTTTTACATCATGGAAGGAATGCTCACACTACTGATCTGAGCTCTTCCCCACAGCTTGCTGTGTCCTTAACCCTGGGAAGTTGGTGGAGACTCTTTGAAACAGCCACAGGGACTCATGTCAACAGAACAAGTCTTCTTCCCTTTGTGCACCTCAGCAGAAGAGATAAAGATGGGGTCCTAAACTTGAAGACAGTTTCTGGAACATGGTATTCTGCCATCACATTTCAAAAGAAACAAACAATTCAGTCACTTCTTACTTGATAAAAAATTCTATATTTGAAAAGGGCCTTATTATTACATTCAACAATTCTCTTTATAAGCAGAATTCTCTAGGGCAGAGACTCCCAAACAACTTCTTCTTTTTTTTATATATATTATTAATTTTTTTTAGCTTTAGGTGGACACAATATCTTTATTTTATTTTTATTTGGTGCTGAGGATCGAACCCAGTGCCTCATGCATGCCAGGTGAGCGCGCTACTACTTGAGACATATCCCCAGCCCCAACTCCCAAACTTCTTGGTCTCATGACCTCTTCATAATAATCTTTTTTTTTTTTTTTTTTTTAGAGAGAAAGAATTTTTAATATTTATTTTTTAGTTTTCAGCGGACACAACATCTTTGTTTGTATGTGGGGCTGAGGATAGAACCCGGGCAGCACACATGCCAGGCGAGCACGCTACCGCTTGAGCCACATCCCCTGCCCTCTTCATATAATCTTAAAGAGCACCACAAAGAACTTTTATGTAGGTTATACCTTATGAATGCTTATTATGTTAGAAATTAAAATTGAGAAATATTTAAAATATGTACCTATTTACTCATTCTTATATTTAACTCAAAATGTAACATTTTAATGAAAGACAACTATTTTTTTTCTAAAAAAATGCATTGTTTTACATTTTTTTAAGATATTTACTTTTTAATTATAGTTGGATACAATATCATTAATTAATTAATTATTTTTTATGTGGTGCTGAGGATCGAACCCAGGGCCTCTCCTGCGCTAGGTGAGCGCTCTACCGCTGAGCCACAACCCCAGCCCCTGTTTTACATTTTTATAAACCTTTTTCCCCCTCAGCGCTAGGGATCAAACCCAGGGCCTTGTGCATATTTTGCAAGTACTCTACCACTGAGCACACCCCTGCCCTCTTGTAAACCTCTTTAATGTCCACCTTAATAGAAAACAGCTGGTCTCTCACATTTGCTTCTGCATTTATTTTTGTTTTTGTTTTTACAGTGCTAGGGATCAAATTCAGGGCCTCCTGCATGGTAGACAAGTGCTCTACAACTGAGCTACATCACAGCCTTATGTTTAATCTGTTTTGATAGCTTTTTCAGAGAATTATGGATCTTTTTAAATACTATATGAAACTTGATAAATGGAATTTCTTGCAATGTGGAATCAATCTCAAGCCTATCAATGAACTTTTCACACTTGGATACATTAAAATCCATAAGTCTATCTTACACTTTGATTGAATCTTTTACACATGCATGATTTAGAAACTTCATGCATTGATTACCTGGAAAATACTGGTTCATTAAGTCAGGCAGATTTTCCAAACGCTAGCACATTTCATTATAAGATTTTTTTTTTTTTAGCCCATACTCATAATTATCATCCCCAATTTCACTGGGAAGCTATCAAGGAGAAACTCTTAAAGGTAGATATAAGTTTTCCACAATCCTAACTTTCTCTTGAAAGCTCTGTCATTTCCAATAAGCCTGCCAGTTGTTTTCTTTGAGATAACAACACTTCATTTTGAAAATACACCAACCAAATACCCAAATGGTCTCAAAAACCAGTCTGTCAGTCATTCTTTTCACTCCATTAAAAAAATGGCCAATTTAGCTTGCAACTCAAGCACACAATAATTACTTTTTATCAAAAAAAGCTATCAGCTATGCACCTTGGCACCCAACTGAAGTTGTACATTTCCCATTATATCACAATTTTTAAAATGTGTTATCAAAGATCAAAATCTAATAAATTTAATTTTTTTTCGGTTTCAACAAGAACATTCTTAAGTGAAACTAGCTTAAAAACAAAACTCATTGGGTGTATGTCTGTAACACCAGTGACTCTGGAGGATGAAGGAAATGCAAGTTTGAGGCCAGCCTCAACAACTTAGCAAGGCCCTAAGTAACTTAGTGAGACCCTGTCTCAAAAATAAAAAATAAAAAGGGCTAGGAATGTAGCTCAGTAGTAAAGCACCCCTGGGTTTAATCTCCAGTACCAAAATAAACAAAAAACAAAACTCCAGAAACTCATTTTGAGTACCTGGTAGAAAATAACACAATGACCGTGAATACAGTTTGGAAACACTGTCCCGAGTTCAGCTTAGGGGCCAATTTTAATTATCACCATTACTTTTTCACCATTACTGAAGATCTCAATACAGTAAAAACAACAACAATAACAAAACACTAATATTTTAGTGTTGCTGTGAACTTAGTTTTAACTTTGTGGGCCCTCTGAAAGATTTTCAGGACACTGGGGTCTATAGATTACACTCAGAAAACCAATGCTCTAAGGCAACAGTACCACTGAAACAAACCTAGAGTTGAAAGTCTTAGATGTGAACTAATCTAATCCCTGGATTAAAGATAAGAGTAGAATGAAACCTGGAGACATTTTTTATCTCCAGGGAGATGGTGTAAATTAGATCAGAATCCAAGCTTTCCCCAACACTTTAATATCCCTTCCCATTCCTTGGAAAGTCAGCCTTGATTTGAATATCTCAAACGAGAAACTAGACTGATTCAAAGAGGCCCAAGTCTATTTCTATCCCTTATCAGGCCAGAACTAAACTATTCTCTGTGTATACAGGGAGAAGGGAAGCTTACTGAAGTAAAGTTTCAAGTTAGAGTTTGATTTCCTAATTATTTAACGTAGGTTAATACCACTTTTTAAGACACTTATGGGGAAATTGAGGCCCAAGAATTTAACTAACTTGTCAAAGGCCACATGATCACAGGACAAGAAACAGTCCTTCCTTTGGACCAGGGTTCCAAGTCAGGGTAACACTAACATTACCAGTTTGAGTCTATGCTGTGTTGAAAGATTCATTTTTATACTCTAGTTTCCTACTTGATCTTAGCAAAAAAATCAACAAGCAATTTTAATTTAGTTCTCAGCGCCTCACCACTTACATCTGAGCCCACAGGATATAAGAAAAAAATAGCTATTAAATGCTGAATATCCAAGACAAGATTAGTTTTTAAATTATTACATGTCAATTACACGTCAATTAATTATTACATATCAATTATTGACATGTCACAGAATACAAATATTCTGGCTCTGAAAACTAAAAATTCAAAGCAAGGACCAGCAAAGTACTGTCTGTGGGCCAAATTGAGTCATCTATGTGTTTCTGTAAATAAATTTTTACAGGAACATGGCCACACCCACTCATTTACACATCACCTATGGTTACTTTCATGTTACAATGGTAGAGCAGAATAGTCTTGATAGATCTTATACAAAGCCTAAAATATTTACTACTTGGACCTTTTAGGTATGAGTTTACTTACCACTAATTCAAAGGAAAATTGACAAACTTAGAATTGAAATAAACTCTATTTTTTTCCTTTGGTTCCTCTTTTTACTCCACACTTGGCTTGACCAGTGTGCCTTCCTCATTCCATACTGCCTAGGTTAAATGCTCCTTTTTCCCATAGTTATATAAGTCTTGCTTCAGGCCTCTACACCTACTCTTATCTTTAGCTATTTACTATGGAAATACATACTAGATTGAAAACTAGGAAATCATTGATTTTGTAGGGCAAATATATTGATAATGACAATTCAGTTCAACCTACTCTGATATTAACAGCAGGCCTCTAAGATTGTGGTTTCAGGGCTTAATAGTTAAAAAACAGTTTTCCATAAAGAGAGCAAAGAAATAAGATTAAGAAAAAGGATTAGGAAAGGACACTCTTTAACAGAATAAATTTCAGATTCTTTAGCTATTATTCTACATTATTAAAGAAAAAGTCATATTTAATTAGAGTTTTAATTTAACCAGAGCTGTAATTTTCAAAGTCCTTTTAAGCTTATTATTTTATCTGCCCCCAACAACTTTGTGAAACAGTTTACAGAAGAGAAACTGACATTACCAAGGGCTTCTAACAGTCATGTGGCCAGGGAGGGAGAAGTAAAACTGGACACAAACCCATCTTCTCTTTCTAGTCTACCCTTCACAAGTTAATAAGATCTTCTACATCAGTGGTACCTAATTTTCCCCCTACCACTACACATCATCTATACAGGAATCTTATTCCCAAAGTAATATTCTTATTACTGACAGTGAATGAAGAGGGGATCAATATTCAGCCCCATCTCCAAGATGGGGGTATAGAAAAAAATCCTGGAGATTTTCAGTTTTCATGTCTCTCCCCATTTTCCCACTGTGTTCATTCCAACCCCCTATCATCGTTCTTTTAATGTTCCAGGAATCAATGATTTCACAGTTGTATACTAGTCAATTACCAATTTTTTTTAAATGCATAAGTCATTTCTTTCTTGGTTCTGAAAAGTTTGTCACTTACCAACATCCTTCCGAATCCTATAGAGAAGAAGATGTCCTTGCTTGGTTCCAACAAGAAGCCATTCCTCTAGAAAAGATAAAGGCCATGAGAAATGTCAATTCACTGTGGTGTGATGCTATTTCTTTAGCTGGGCTTATAATAAACCATCAAAAGGGTCAAGAAAACGAGTTTTGATAGCAGGTATTCTGGTAAGGAATATTCATATTCAAGAATTATCTGAAAAGGTTGAGGGCGTAGCTTAGTAGTGGAGGGCCTGCCTAAATGTAGAAAGTTCTGGGTTTGAGTGCTAATACTGGAAAAATAAAAGAAAGGTTTGAGAATAAACTAATGAAAAAAATTTATTTAACAATTACTAGGCTTAAGATATTATTTTATTAGTCTATGGATAAAAAAGTCCCTGACTTCACTGTTTCAAAATGAAGCAGACCAAAAAGATTTTTTTTTCACTTTTATTAATATAAACAGATGAAGATTTTCATTTTTTATTATTTAATTTCTTATTAAGATACATATTTTTTACTGATATATATATATATATAACTTTTAGTTCAAATAAAAAGAATATGATGGACCAGGCACAGTGGCACATCCTATAATCCCAATGGCTTGGGAGGCTGAGGCAGGATGATTGTGAGTTCAAAGCCAGCCTCAGCAATTTAGTGAAGCCCTAAGCAACTCAGTGAGATCCTGTCTCTTAAAAAAAAAAAAAAAAAAATTATATATATATGAAAAAGAACTGGGGATGTGGTTCCATAGTTAAGTGCTCCTGGGTTCAATTTGCAGTATCAAAAGAAAAGAATATGATGAAAGTATGGAAGTTTATAACATAATAAAATGGACAGCAGACATGAAACTAGGGTATCTAACCTCAGAAATAACAGCTAAGAGGCATCCTATGGAGGTTTAATGATTTTATTTTAGGAAAAATAAATGTTTTAGTGTAATAAACTTACAGAATTCATTATCTCAAAAGATGGTCCACAGATAATAATGAATGTGAAGAAGTTAGAACCCTTACACATTGCTAGCAGGAATGTAAAACAGTCTGGCAGTTCTACAACAGATTTAATATAGAGTAACCCTGTGACTCAGCAATTCCATTCCAAGGTTTATACCAAGAGAACTGAAAACATACATCCACATAAAAACTGGACACAAAAGTTAAGAGCAGCATTATTTATAATAGCCAAAAAGTGGAAATAACCAAAATGCCCACCAACTGGTGAAACAAAATGTGGTATATCCAAACAGTGGAATATTAGCCAATAATTAAAAGGAAGAGAGTACTGATGCATGCTATAAAATGAATGAACCTGGAATCATTATGCTAAGTGGAAGAATCCACACACAAAAGGCGATGATTCCATTTATATGAAATGCCCAGAATAGGTAAATCCAGAGACAGAAAGATTAGAGGTTGTTAAGGGCTGGTGGGCTCAGGGAGCAAGGAGGAATGAATTTTAGTGGATATTGGGTTTCTTTTGGGAGTGATAAAATTTATTGTGATCACAGTTGCACAACTCTGCAAATGTACTGAAAACCAGTGAATTGTATACTTCAAATGGATAAACTGTATGGTATGTAAATTACATCTTAATAAAGCTCTTATTATATACATATAAAAAGGCCTTGGCCACTGAGTGGGGTTAAAAACCTTAAGTTATATCATAATTATTTGAGGTTATGTTAAAACAGATTTCCAGGCCTTGTTAAGTTTCTGATTCAGTAGATTAAGAAGCAGGCTCAGGAATTTTCATTTCCTACAAGTTCCCAGGTAATGCTGATGCTGCTGGTTCAAGGACCACATTTGGGGAGGCATTTCAGGAAGATCCATATTACATCATGTAGGGAAGTTAATAATGTAAAGATACCTCCTTAGCTTTTTTTTTTTTTTTTGGCACTGGGGATTAAACACAGGGGCACTGAGCTAAATCTCCAGCCCTTTTTATTTTTTGAGACAAGGTCTCACTAAGTTGCTGAGGCCTCAAAGTTGCAAACCTCTTGCCTCAGTCTCCAGAGTCACTAGGATTATAGGCATGCACTACCACACCAGGCCCTCCTCAGCTTTTTGAAGTTGTAACATTAAGATCACTCATTCCTTTCATAAACTCTCTTGCTCTACAAAATAAAATACTGCCATGCGTGTTTAACGACAGAAACATGTCATCAGATGATTTCACTGTTGTGCAAACAACACAGGTGTACTTATGCAAACTTAAATGACATAGCCTACTACACACAATCTACATGGTATACAACACTGTATATATCATTCCTCATTTACCAAAACATTGTTATGTGGGTGGTATATGACTATATTGGATACTAGCATAGATAACCTTTATTGTGCATATGTTGTGTTTGAGGAAATGCTAAACACATATCTCATTTTTCACTAATCCTCACAAATATTCTTTAAAGTAGGTCCCTTTATTAAAACAAAAAGTCTCCATTTTATAGATGAAGAAGCTGAGGCTTAGGGGATATAGCACTTGCCCAGTCATACATAATAGGTGACAAAGAGTTAGGATTCTAACCCCAACCTGTCTGTCCTAACCACATCCTGTGAAGCACTTACTAAAGCATCCCATGTCAAAGGATGGGTGTTGTTGGCCAGAGGCTGTCTGAAAGGCAGTAGTTATATATTTATAAAATCAGATCAGGTTCCATATTAGGAATATTTCTCCAGCCTGATGTCCTTAGTTGTCCAGAAAAAGATAGTGATTTTATGTTCGTTTATCTTATGTTTTAAAGAATAGGAAGGACATAGAAAGTAAGACACTGGTGCTTTAAGTGACATATACAGAAACCCAGAAATAGTACTAACCATGATGAAATGCTGGAAATTTATGCTAGAGTGAACATGGTGAAAAAGCAATTGAGTTCACAGTGTCTACTTTGTAAACGATACTATGTTTAGAATTCATTTATGTAGCATTGTATCAAGCAATTTAGCAATAATAAAGTCAATTTTGGGGACACCCACTGATACTTCAAATATAAATAAAAAGGAATAGAAAAAACTTTTAGTTCACTTATATCACATAAAATTCTATAATCAAAACAAAGGACAAACATGGCTCACCATCTTCCCCATCCTTATCACTATACTCTGTCCCCAAGACCCCTATCAAATCCTGTTTTCCTTTCTTTCTATCAATGGTCTTTTCCCCAGGTCAGCCAAGGTCCTTCATTTTAAATTCCACAAGGTACTCCCTCTCCCAAGGGATCCCTGAAAACAGCCTTGTCTAGTTTCCAGCCTCACTGGTCTCATTCTGCACATTCTTTCACGTTTGCTGCCAGCTCTCTTAGAGTAGATCCACAATGCTTTCACACTGAGGTTAAAAATCTCATGAAAATGCACAACCAAAATATGAAGTCAAACTCCTAGGCATGACATTCAAGTTATTTCCCATTCTTATTGAAATGCTTATTTGCCAAGATACTTCCTATCAAATGGCTACTCAACTGGCCATAAAAGGGAATCAGAATAAATCCACTGAGATTTTTTTAAAATTGAAGTGTTATTTGTCCCTTTGCAAGCTTTCATTTGGAAGTGCTGAGGGAACACTATTTCTAGACCTCAAACTCATAAGGACAAATGATGTGTCTTCCAGATATGCTAACGATAAGAAACCTTAAAGGGATCTGATGTGGCTATGGAACTCAGGTAGAGGACCTGACTCATGTTGAGTCCTCCACTCTCTAGGACATGTCACCATATAACACAGCTATGCACACACAATGCAGAGAACAAGCCTTGTTACCAAACATTCAGCTTAACAAGAGCTTGTTAAGCTGAATATGGAGTCTTCTGAAACTCAATACTGCACATCAGAAAGTAGAACATATTACACAAATAGTTATCATACACATAACAAACAGGTAACATACAGCCCTAGAAAGCTCCTGATGACCTACTCCTGTGTATCAAGGTTGGACTTGATCTGTCCTGAGAAGTAAGGCTGGGCCCTCTTACTCATAATTAACCTAATGAAGCTCCATACAACAATGCAATGAAGTCCAACCTCTGCAATAAACAATTCCATTCCTGGACCAAAGATGGCTTCCATAGATATAGAAAAGGTAGTGACTGCCTTCCTTCTTTGAGTCATTAACAAAGAATAGGGTCTCACAAAGCATAAGCTCCTGATTAGCTGCATTAGAATCATCCAGACTTAATAAAAATGCAAATTCCTGAGTCCTGCATGCAGAGAATCTGATTCGGTGATTCTGGGGTGGTACCCTGAAATCTGTAGTTTTAAATATGATTTTTCTTTTCAGTGCTAGGAATCAAATGCAGGGCCTCACATAGGCCAGGAAAGGGCTCTACCACTGGCTCACACCCCAACCCCTAATTTTGTTTTTTAATTACACAAAACATCTATGTAGCTCCAAAGCTAAAATTATAAAAAATCTAGCTTCGCTCCATTCCACCTTCTCTTCTCCCTCTGCTGTAGATATTGTTTGGTAATTTTTGGCTTAGATTTCCATTGTTTTAGTCAGAAATACAGATACACACATACACACAAAAATCTCACTTTTTAAAAGGTTCTGAATAAACATTAAAGTTTGGGACTAAGTTCTAGAATCAGAAATGATTTGCAGGATATGAGACCTTGGAAAAATTCTTTAAATTCTCTAAGTCTCAGGTACTTCCTCTATAAAATGGGATTATTATTTCATAAAAGCCCAACATAGATTAGTACTCAGTAGAAATGGAAGTTATCACTACTATTATCATTGCTCATTAATTAAATATTTAATGAATATCCATTGAATCAGGAACTGTTCTACGCACTGAAGATACAGCAAAGTGCAAATCCAAGTTTCTGCTCTGAAGGAAACTTATTTTCTAGTGTGGAGAGAAAGAGACAATAACTAAATGTATAAAAGAAAATAGGGTGGTGATCCATGATATATAGAAAGATAAGGTTGAGTAAGAGAACAGCATATTGTTGGATATGGCACTCTCATTTATAGGATACTTAGGATAAGTCTTGCTTATTTAAGTGACAGGTCAGTAGAGATCTGAGTGAAATGAAGAATAAATCATATAAAATCTAGGGCAAGAAGAGTGCCTGACAGAGGAACAGTAAGTGCAAGGTCCCTGAAGTAGGAATGTGCCTTATGAGTTCATGGAACAAGGAAGGCTGTGTGACTGGTACTAGAAAGGAGTAAGGGGGAAGGGGGAAGTACACAGGAGATAAGCCAGGAAAGTAAACATGGCCAGATCACATCAGGTGTTACCAGCCATTGTGAGGACTTTGGAAATTTTAGTTGTGTTATGATGTCACTGGAGGATTTTGAGCAGAGAAAAGATGTGATCACATTTAAGTTTTCAAAGTTTCACTCTTTACTATGTAGGTAAAAAACTGAAAATGACACAGGCAAACACATGGCAATATTCAAGACTACTACAGTAATTCAGATGAGAGATGATGGTGTCTTCATGAAGAACAGTACAGTGGAAATGGAGAGAAATGCCTAGATTCTAGATTTGTTCTAGAAGTAAACAGAACAAACAAGATTCGTTGATGGACTGGATGCAATATAAAAAAGAATGAGCAAAGTCAGGAATGATTCCAAGGTTTTTGGCCTTAGCCAAAGAGATAAATAGAAATGTCATTTGCTGAGATGTGGGATATAGGAGGACAGGCATTTTTGGAGAAGAATCAAGAGTAGGTTTGGCTATACTACTAGACATCCAAAGGAAAATACTGAAAAAGCAGCTGGATTATAAAGCTTCAGTTTAGGGAGAAACCATCAGTGTCATCCTTATTTCCATTTCCTAGGAGATGGGTTATGTCCTCACCATATATCTGGCCCCACATGATCTGACTCCTGGAGGTTCTTGATTGAACTTTCCATCTAGGGGCACAACATAGATAAAAGAGATAATAACGAGAAATAGCAATAATCACTGCTGCTTAAGTCTGAAAATAAAGTAGTTTTGAGGCAGAATGAAGTAAAATGTCCTCTTGTGGCCTCCTGTGACAAAGTGGATTAGTGAGAGAGTCTAAGAGATATATGTACTAATGGTTTCATAGGGGATCACTGACAAGCTAAGTTAAGTATAGTAAGCAGCTGCATCCATTCTAATCAGAAGCATATCTTAGGCTGAGTTGGGTACCCTTCCAGCATGTTGCAATAATAGGCAGCATATATTTATAATATCATTTATCTTGTATCATAATCTGTTTATATATCTTTGTTCCCCACTGTATTCTAGGAGTCTAGGCACTGTTTCTTATTCATCCTGTATTCCCTTCACTGGCAGAGAAAATGGCCCATAATGTGAATCTGATAAACCAATAAAAGAATGAATTCCTCTGTGCACTGTCTCAGATTTTTTATTTTGTTAATTTCTAGGACCTGAACATTAACAACAAAGATTGAAATTATTTCTGCTTGGTCTTTGGGGACACTTATCAGACACAACCACTCATGGATAAGCACACATGTTGGCATTTGAAAGACAATGTTTAGACTCTTGAAATCTTCATTCTGTTGTGATATGACAGAACACATAAGAGATGCCTGAGCCAGCTTTCTGCACTAGTCAATCCCAAAGGATTATACGAGGTTACATGGGTTAGGTTTCATGACAGTTGGGTATGACGCTCTTTCACCTAGAAATGTAATGTGGGCACTTGGAATACAATGCAATCAACCACTTAGCTAGATGGAGTGTTACAATAACAAGTACTACCTGCAGCAAGGAAAAGTGAACTATGGGTAAACACTAAAGGGAAAAGGCACATGTTTTTAACTTGTTCACAATACTTAATAATAAACTACCATCTTTCACCTAGAAAACAACACAATCATCTGGACAAGTTCAAGCATCTGGCAGACAGAACTTTCCACTACTTTGACCCTCTACCCTGAGGATTTCTTGGGGATAGAAATGAGCCAACGCTCAGCACAATAAAGAAAGCTGACCCTCTAATTGCACAGAACACAAGAATGGGTGCTAAAAAGACTGATTCTTAAGGGATCGCCAGTCAGCCCCCACTAACATCGCTGTCTACAGCGGGTGGTCATCTCTCTGCTCTCCCTCATCCTAGACCGCTCTCGGACAGCATCCGACCGCAGTCCACATACAGTCAGACGCCTTTCCACATCTGCTGCCTAGCGAAAATTCCGGACCGCTCCCGCGCTGACCCGGTCTCGGCCCCGCGGCCTCTCGGCTCACCCCAGGCAGCCAGGCAGTCGATCTGCAGAGGCAGCTTTTCTAGGATCGGTACCGGCTCGAAAGCGTCGTGCATGGCGGCAGGGAGAGAGTCACCACCCTTGCCTCGCCCCAAGTATGCGGATCTGTGCTTTGAACAGAACCAGGGCGGGCGAAAGAGCAGACCGAGATCCCGCAAGGACCCCGGCTATAGGCCCCTCCGTAATACAGCCATGGTCAACACCGGACTTCCTGCCAAGGTAGTCCCGCCCCTTCCGCCACAGAAGTCCCTCCTCTTCCGTCTTTGCTCTCAAAATGCCGAATACGCTTGGTGTCTGTTTTCTCATCTTCTCTTGCACAGCGAGATCTCCTTGATAGGGAGTAGACACAGGCCTGAATGGAGGGGGAAATGTCTCAAATATTAAACACGTCGTGGGCAATGGCTATGGTGGTTAAGAACTAGTGCTTCGTTGGAATGGAGGTTTGCCATTTAGGAAATTAGCAGTATTTAGGAAACTATTTCTAGGCCTTAACTTTCCTAATCCGCGAAATGGTTTTAGTCTAAATACCTATAAGCTACTCTCGTGAGCGCCTAGCACCACCTGACATACTTTTTTTTTTTCATTTTAGTAGCTGTAGATGGACAGCATACATTTGTTTCTTTTTATGTGCTGAGGACAGCATATATTTATTTTATGTGCTGAGGATCGAACCTAGTGCCTCACAAGTTAGGCGAGCACTCTGCCACCGAGATACAGCCCCATCCTCTGGCATATTCTTAATGGTAATACTGAAAATAATAACAGTTTCAATACCAACATTATATACCAACTCATTCAAGTACTTTAGCCTGTAGATCAGTGGTTATTGTGTTCAAAAGACCAGCAGCATCAGCATCACCTGTGAACTTGTTAGAAATGCAGTCTTAGGCCTCACTCTAACTCTACTGAACCAAATTCTGGAGGGGAACAGCAGTCTGTTTTAATGAATTTCCAGGGTGAGTCCTGAGTCCATGCACTTAAAAGCTTGAGAACCACTGTTTTAGGTTAGGTTTTCTCAACTGCAGCACTATTGCCATTTACAGCAAGATAATTCTTGGGGTGGGGGCTCTCTTCTGTGTATTGAGGGATGTTTCGCAGCATCCCTATCCTCTATCCATCAGATACAGATGCCAGGAGCACCCTCCCAGAGATTGAAGAACCAAACAATTCTCCTTGCCTGGTGAAGGGGATCCCCCTCTCACTGTCTTGACAAGGTCACAGTGAAAATAAGTGCTGGCAAAGCCACTCTCCCACTGTCTTGTCAAGGTCACAGTGAGGATGAATGCTGGGTTGGTGAGAAACCAAAACCATCAGACCTTTTATATGTAATTGGGACTTTTCATTTTCATGTTCCTGACAGGAGGCATAAGTATGTTAAATGCCAAACAAAATTAAATTTCAGATGGCTAGAATATAACAGGTAGTTCTTGCCTTGAAGGCTGTTCTACTGCCCCTCAGCATATCAAGGACAAAGTAGAAAGCTGCTCTACTATCTCAGCACATTGAAGACAAAACTGATAATGGACAACAATCATTCTCTGAAAGGTCACGAGAATTTTAGGCACCACATTGATTATATCAACTAGAACCCAAGCCCATATTTCCAGCCTTTTAGAAAAATTCATTATGCTCATTGTACAAAACCCACCATATGTAGTTTAATTTTTGATTAAGGAAAGTTATGTTATACACTTAGGAAAGTTAAGACATATAAGGATACATTCTTTTCATTTCTATAAACCCTCTTTTACTTCACATAGGGATTTATGATGAGCATACTTAATACTGGTGGAAAGTGGACTGATGTTTAGAACTTACTTTTTATTGAGAAAGATTATAAAGATATAAGAACCAGTGCACCTTGACTGAGAAACAAAGAAACACTTTGAGAAAGCAGCTCAATCAGTTTTATGAGAATAAATTTAGGAATAAATTAAAGTAGCTTTAAAAGATATATTTTTAGAATAATGTTAGAAGTATTATTCTATTTAGATTCTTGGGTTTAGAATTCTTAAGTTTTTATTGTATGGGTTTCTAATATGTTTTAAGAATGGTTAATAAACTTTAGGATACTTTAAGATTTAAGGGGACTTTTTATTTATTTATTTATTTAGTTTTCGGCGGACACAACATTTTTGTATGCATGTGGTGCTCAGGATCAAACCTGGACCGCAAGCATGCCAGACGAGAGCGCTACCACTTGGGCCACATCCCCAGCCCCTTAAGGGGACTTTTTTAGATGGGAATCTTAGATTAGAAATAAAAGTGCAGGTGTACTTTAAAACTTAAAGGTTAATGATAGGTTAGGAGACTTAGAGTCTGGTTACGTACTTTGGCAATAGTTAATAAGAAAATAGTACATCTTAGGAAAATCTGAAAAAATGTAAATTAGTGACACATCTTATTAATGATTGATAACTAAAAGTCACATCCTGGAAAAATGTAAATTGATATTACATTTTTCTATACTCTAATTATGGTTAAGAAAACATTATGTCTTGGCAAAGTTTTGAAATTGTATAATCAATGTGATGTATTTTGAATCTATAATGATGAGAAAAATTGTAATAAAAGATGATCCAGAGAAAGCTCCATTAGAGCTCGCTCTCTGGAGATTGCTCCAACACGACTGTCTCATCTTTTCGCAGCCACCACTCATCCTTCAGGACTCCCTGGACGCCACTAGGGCAGGACCCCAGAACTTGCCAGATATCACTGGTTGGTAATATCCCTGGTTCTAGGCGAATAATTCTCAAATTTAATGTGCATACAAATCAAATGGATACATTGATAAAATGTGATTGTGATTTAATAGAATGTGAGTGGGGTCCTCAATTGAACATTTATGAGCAGGTGTTTAGAAACAAGCTGTGTCTCATATCCTAATACTCCCTTTTTGTTGCGGGGGGGGGGGGGGCAAGGGTGTTACTGGGGGATTGAACTCAGGGGCATTTAACAACTGAGTCACATCCCCAGCCCTTTTTGTATTTTATTAGAGACAGGGCCTTGCTAAATTGCTAAGGCTGGCTTTGAACTCATGATCCTCCTGACTCAGCCTCCCCAGTCGCAGGGATTATAGGTGTGTGCCACCATGCCGAGCCTAACACTCCTTTTAAAAGCAAGTGAAGTGGCTCTTTTCACCCATGGGTACTTACTGGCTTGGGTTACTGTTAGCATTCCCCTTGTAGAGACTTAAAAAAATAAAAAGGCTGAATTTGAATTGCAAGAATTATCTATATCTGGCAATTCCCACTAAAAATCATGAGCTAGGTCATAAACAGGCATTTGGGTTTAAAGCAAAAATCTAAAAAGGATGAGCTTATGATATGAAATTTAAAAAAAAAAAGGTCCTGGTCATTTTACTTTCATAGTATTCATTTCTTAATATGTAATTTAGGGATACATATCCCATCTTTATCAAATGCTGTTTGATAATAAAATTAAAGTATATTTGCAAGTAGCTAAAACACAGTTGCTTTAAAAATCTTGTGTTATGGTCAAGTTTCACTGTAAAAGCTGAACATCACCTTGGAAAAAGGTCTAGTAGGCTAAAGGATCAAGACAAAAATAAATATAACTCTAAGGTTACACTAGGGAAATATTAAACTATAAATTCCTTCTGAGCCTATCCTAAGAAATGATAAAATATATCCAATTCCAGTACCATAGGAAGCCATAAATAGAATTATCAGATCCTAAGACATAAAATTTGTACCACACAAAACAGGTTAACCCAATAGGGTATTTTTTGTAGTTTCAAGTCAACATCAAACCAGCCTGAAAAAATATGACCAACTGTTTTGTTGCATTATAACTATTATTCCATCATAGTGTACAAATGCAGCACAATACCACCAACCTTTTGCTAATGGATAAACAAGAGTACATCTCAGTTCTCCATACTGTCACTCTTTTCTTTTTTTAAGAGAGAGAGAGAATTTTAATATTTATTTTTTTAGTTTTCGGCAGACACAACATCTTTGTTTGTATGTGGTGCTGAGGATCGAACCCGGGCCGCACACATGCCAGGCGAGCGCACTACCGCTTGAGCCACATCCCCAGCCCCATACTGTCACTCTTTTTAAGAGGTTTTGTGTAGGTTGCTTTTTAAAAAATTACTACAGCAAAGAGTTGTAGAGAAATGCTACATAAGCCTCATCCAGACAGAGTGGATGACACATTCTGTATCACTATCTCACCAGGAAACTAAAGCTCCTGTGGAACCAAAGCAGACTTTTGCAAGAATATAACATAATGGAAAGTAGAAAGCCTATGGTGGCTGTGAAGGCCCTGATACTTTTTATATTAAATTGGTATCTTCTGTTGATCATTAATTTGTTGTAAAAAGAGAACATGAACTAATATCAGGACAATAAAATTCATGTTGAATGGCCTAACATCAGTTTGCTGAAAATAAAACCAATAAAGTCAACTTTTAAGAGCACATATGTCTTTTGATACTTTTGATAGCACATATGGAGGCATACGTGCTATCAAAAGTATGCACATGGGCTGGGGTTGTGGCTCAGTGGTAGAGTGCTTGCCTGGCACATGTGAAGCACTGAGTTCAATTCTCAGCACCACGTTAAAAAATACATAAATAAAACAAAGGTACTGTGTCCATCTACAACTAAAAAATATTAAGAAAAAAAAAGTATGCATATATTTTACCTACAAGATTCACTGCATTAACAGCTCCACCAAGTTTCCCAAATTTCCAATTGCATCAGAACTACTGATGGCTGCAAAGTTCTACATTGTTAAGTAAATAAAAAATTGTTAAAAAGCGAGAGAAATACTACATAAACATAAACACTCTGACTATATAGTATGAGTTAGTGAAGACTGTGGTCATGTGGTCAATGGTTTTTATAAAAAATAAAACAATCTAGAGTAAAAGCAATGAAAAGAAAATTTCCACAAGAGGAAGTTTAGAAGAAGGGTGTTCAGAGAAAAACTGAAATAAATGAGAAAAAATACATTAATTTTGTTAAAATTTTTTATATTAAAAAGTGGTATGACTTCTTATGTAGAACAAAAATCTTGGGAAGGCAAAATTGGAAAAACCATTAAAACAGAAATATAGTGCTTCAAGTGAATCCCATCACCTTGTGATATCCCTTATAAACAGTCTTCAAATTAACACCAGACACTAGAACAGTCAATCCTAAGAGCAAGCAGCAGCCCAGGGCCTCCCCATTATTTCATGCAAGAATAACTGTTTAAGCCAGCAGTATCTGTTTCCTTTCTATAAGCTCCCCTGAGGCATTACAGTCCCTCTAGCAGGGTGTTCAATCATAGCACTTAGATGCAGTGCCTCTGGGCATCTAGTGCAACCCCAAAGAATGGCATGAAGGCAAACAAAGCATTGCCTAGGACTCCACAATGCTGCCCTTGGAGGCTTACAAAACAGTAGTTAAAAGTCTTGGAGTGTGCACCACATTGCCAGCAATGGGATGTGTCACAATAGCAGATGTCAAAAGAGTTATGCTAATATTTCTCTTTAAAGTACATCTGAAATAGAAAAATCTTTAATATACACCATTTGTAAACAAAATTGCACTTGATTTTCCTTTTTTGTAAATGATCTGAATCTCACTGTAACTGTTTCTCTCTTTTTCTCCTTTTTTCCCCTTTTGATCATTGATAGAACCATAGCTCCTTTACTCAGAAGGGCTCTTTTTATTCAAAACTACCTCTGCAAGATGTGACCTAAACTTCCCAGAAAACTGAAAGATAATTAACAATCTCCCCTATGACCTATGCAACTCCCTAAATAAATAAAATTTACAGGCAGTTGCTCCTGGAGATTACATATTATGGTGTTGATGGCAAAGTCCTTTAGAAGACATTAAACCTTTTAGTTTGACATATTAAACAACTGAAACATATAAAGTTCAGGAACAACACATAAGTTGCATAAACATCCATGTCAGGATTTGGGAGGGAAAGGGCATCGATGTTGTAAATAAGCTTGTAGATTTTTCTCATCCTATGAACGTGTTTTCAATAAGATATTCTCCTTGTTCTGACACCTCTTGCCAGCTCCAATGCACACAGACCAAGGAACAGATCAGGATGTCACTGCCTCCTTTAATCCCATGGAACAATGGAGAAGATTGACAAAGAAGCTGATCTCTTCCCTGATACTAGCCATCTTCAACTTCAGATCTTCCCATCCTTTACTCCATTTTGGACCTTTCAAAGTGTGTAATCATTCGTTCCTAGGGAGTTAAAAAAAGATTTATTCTAAGTATATTAATTCAAAATGGTATACATTCCAAATATCTTGTGTAAACTATCCAAATATACATTTTCCACAATACTATCTTAGTTACTTAGAGCAAAGGTTCCTAAATATCTGTGAAGATTTTGAAACATACAAATGTCCAGGCCCCACCCAAAATCAACTGAATCAAAATGGCTAGTTTTGGGACAACAAACCACAATGTGTATTCAGGGTCAATTAAATGACTGAACAAATATTATTAAGGATTAATAAGGATTTGTATCTCAATTAATTCAGGAATTTAACTTGAAGAACCAATCTAGATGTGGACAAAAATTTAGTACAATACTCAGCATTACAACAAAATATTAGAAAGAACCAAGAGTCCAAAAATTAAGAGTTATGTTAAAAAAACTATCTTTACAACAAAATATTACAGACTTTTAAAAATTACACTGGATGAGAAAGCTCTAGAAACCTGCTGCACAACCTGTCAGATCAGGCTGGGCAGGCAGCAACCAAAGTTGGCAGATTTAAAAGGGCTGGTGAACAGGCTTTATTGAGATATCACTCCCGGGCAGAACTCGAGCAGACCCACAGAGGGAACAGGGGAAGGGTCTGAGGAGAAACCGAGTGGAAGCTCCACTGGACTGGACTTTTATGGGGCTTACAGCAGGAAGGGAAGGGCTTGGGACAGGAAAAGGTATCTCTAGGGTCCCTTGCCCCCTTGGAGTTGGTCAGGGGAGTTGGCTGAACTCCAGGATTGGCCAGGGGGTCCTGCTGATTGACAGGCGTTAGTCAGGAGATCTGGCTGATCGACAGGCATTTCCGCTGGCATCTGACTGATGTTCAAAGCAGCGCGGGCTGCTTTGTTCTAAGTTGCCACAAAGTCGCCACCAAGTCACTGCCACCGACCTAACATTCCAGCCTTACCATGTGCATATATTTAACCCCCTACTTAAGAATAGCTAAGAGAGTAGGGATGAAGAGCAGGAGAAGAAGATTAACATTTAACAGGGATGAGAGGTGGGAGGGAAAGGGAGAGAGAAGGGAAATTGCATGGTAATGGAAGGAGACCCTCAGGGTTATACAGTGGAGGAGGTAGAGAGAGAGGAGGGGAGGGGAGGGGAGAGGTGGGGAGGGGGGAGGGTGGAGGATGGGAAAGGCAGCGGAGCACAACAGACACTAGTATGGCAATTTGTAAATCAATGGATGTGTAACTGATGTGATTCTGCAATCTGTGTATGGGGTGAAGGTGGGAGTTCATAACCCACTTGAATCAAAGTGTGGAATATGATATGTCAAGAAATTTGTAATGTTTTGAACAACCCACAATAAAAAATTAAAAAAAAAAAAAAAGAATAGCTAAGAGAGTAGATCTTATGTTGTTTATATAAAATAGTATTTATACTATCATATTTCAAGTAAAAAAATTACCATTAAATTTCCATTTGTCATACAAATTTTTATATTTTTTTCATTTTTCCTTTGCTTCAATTGTTAAGTACCCATCACAAACATATCCCAAACTGATAGGATTGTAAATCCTTTTTGAATACAATTAATCGAATGAGATAATCTATTCTTCTGTTTTTATTAGAAATACTTTTCCTAAAAATTCTGTTTTTCTTTTTCATTCTAGCAGCTCTCCAAGTCTGCTGCCCAGTTGTCTCTGTAAGAATATTTTACATTGTCATCCTAAGAATTTGCCTTGCCTCTCTTGTGTTGGATCCTTTATTTCCTGGATCCCAAATCTTTCTGTTAGTTTTCTTATTTTCATGGAGAACATTTTCTAGTACTTTCCTAAGAAGCACACATAGGAAATTAATTCTTATGTGACTTGAAATATCTTTACTTTAACCTAATATTGATGGTTTATTTAGGTATAGAATTATAAGTTAAAAACTATTTTTCTTAGGCTGGTGTTGTAGCTCAGTGGTAAAGCACAGAACACATGAGGCACTTGGTTCAATCCTCAGTACCACATAAAAATAAATAAGTAAAATAAAGGTATTGTGTCCATCTACAACTGAAAAAAAAATTTTAAAAAACACAATTTTTCTCAGAATTCAAAGGCATTGTTCTAACATCTTCTAGCTTTTATTGGAAGTTATTGTTATGTAATTTGTTTCTTCTGTAATTCATTTAAATTCTTTCAAGTTTTATAAAAAGAAAGGCCTTGGGGAAAGTGACACCGGGCATACTGGCAAAACAAAAAGTGCTGGATACTCTTACCTCCACAAATGCCCTGATTCAACAATACACCAGAACAATTCCTGGTGAAAAATTCAGGAAACAGCCTAGGGGCTCTTGTACCATGGAGTAAAACTAAATCAACTGTATCAAAGCCAAGAAGAAAATCTGAGGTCCCCCTTTTGCCATAATGTACTCCTTAAACCCTGCACAATGCCACATGAACTGTAGGAAACCTTTATCTCCTAGCTTCTCCCTGGGGAAGGAAGGGAAGGGAAGGATTAGAACCTATATCCAACATCTTCACCTTTCTAGAAGCTGCCAGAACGAAGCTGGTTTTTGTCTTGACTTTTGTCTTAAAAAACAAAGGGCCCCCAGGTTAAAAGTCATGGATAACCAAGGTTTGGTTTGGATTAGCAATCACACACTTGCCAGCACAACTGCCTGAACCTCTCAAATTCAGTGTAGAGTGAGTCAAAACCCCTAAATCCCAGCCTCTCCCTGGGGAAGAAAGACTTGGACTGTGATTAACATTCCAAGCTTCGGGAAGTTGCCTGAAGCCCAGTGTGAACAAAAAAATAAAGAGCTTGAGGCTCACTGCTGCTCCAAGACCCACAGTGCAGTAGACAACAGGGGAACAAGAGATTATAAATTCCTGGGGAAAGACAGCAGATCCCTCTGACTTTGAATTCATATGTACAGAGAAGATACATATGCAGAGTAGGATGGAATTTTCCAGAGTCTCTGGCCAATCTGACTTGTGAGAATCTTCTGTACAAGGCATGTCACACTGAAAGTGATGATTTACTTTCTTTTTTAAGGAACAGACACCAATACAGAAAATTAAGCAAAATGGAGAAACAAGGAAACAGGGACCAAACAAAGGAGCGAGAAAAATCTGCAGAAACTGACCCTAACAATTAAACAGAGGTTCATGAATTACCTAAGAGAATTCTAAATAACTAGATCAAGATAATAATGCATGAATAAAGTAAGAATTTCAACAAGATAGAAAATTTTAAAATATGCCAACAAACTGTAACCTAGAAGAAGTGAATAAACCCCTAGAAAGACACAACCCGCCAAGACTGAATGATGAAGAAATAGAAAATAAGACTTACAACTAGATTTAACTCAAAACCTCAAAAAAAAAAAAAAAAAAAAAGCCCAGGAACAGATGGCTTTATTAGTGAATTCAACTAAACATAGTTAAAGACAAATATAAACTCTTCCCAAAAAGTGAAGACAAACTCATTTCAAAGGAACTTCCAAATGGACTCTATGAGGTCAGCATTACCCTGATACCAAAGCCAAAGACACTTCAAGAAAACTAATAAACCTGATGAATACCCATGCAAAAATCTTCAACATAACAAAAACTGAATTTGAAAGTACATTAAAAGGATCACACACCATGATCAAGAGAGATTTATTCCTGAGATGCAAGGAAGGTTCAACATACAAAAATCAATGTGATACAATACATTAACATAATGAAGAACAAAAACCACATGATCAGATCAACTGTGATACAGAAAAACATTTGACAAAATTGACCACCCTTTCATGACATAAATTTAACAAACTAGGAATACTAAGAAATTGCCTCAACATAATAAAGCACATAAGTGAATAAAACTGACTTCATATACAAAAATGAATAACTAAAAGCTTTGCTATGATCATAAAGAATACAAGAATGCCAATCTCACCATTTCTAGTCAATCAACACAGTACAGAAGTCCTAGCGAGAATAATTAAACCAAAAAAAAAAAAAAAACGTAAAACAAACCTGTTAGAATAAATGAGTTCATTAATATTGCATGATACAAAACCAAAATATGACAATTAATGTCACTTTTTAGTTGTCAATGGACATTTATTAATTTATTTACATGTGGTACTGAGGATTGAACCCAGTGTTCACACAAGCTAGGCAAGCACTCTCCCACTGAACCACAACCCCAGCCCTTCTTCTTCATTCTCCTTTTTTTTTTTAACAGTGCTGAGGATTGCCTTGCACATATGCTAGGCAAGCACTCTATCACTGAGCTACCCAACTACCCAACCCAATCACTTACTAACAAAGAACTATCCAAAAAAGATATTAAGAACACAAACTCATTTACAATAGTAACAAAAAAAAATACTTAATTAAAACAATATGGTACTGGCATCAAGACTGACACAGACCAATGAAACAAAATAGAATGCCCAGAAATAAAACCTACACACATACAGTATATGATCTCTGAAAAGGCTATAAAGTCTATACAATGAGGAAAGGATAGGTTCTTCAATAAATGGTACTGGAAAAACTGGATATCCACATGCAAAATCTGTTTGATTTTAATAAGCTTGAATCTTATGTACATAATCTTATGTACAAAACAGATTAAAGACTTAAAACTAATATCTGAAACTATAAAACTCCTAGGAGAAAAAAAAATAAGATTCTTGACACTAATATTGGCAACAATTTCTTGGATATACACCAAAAGCACAGGCAAGAAGAATAAAAATAGACCCAAAGAACTCAAACTGAAAAGCCTCTGCACTGCACAGGAAATGAGAGCATGAGAAGCAATATATGGGATAGGGGAATATAGTTGCAAATTATGCACCTGATATGGGGTTAATACCAGAAACTCTTAAAACTCAACAGCAAAAAAATCAATTAAGTTTAAAAATGGAAAAATGACCAACAGATAGAGGCCTGTGTGTGTGTGTGTGTATTAAATGATCAGCATCACAAATCATCAGGGAAATAAGGTAGCCATTATCAAAAAGCAAAAAATAACATGTAGTGGCAAGACTGTGGAGAAAATGGATCCTTGAGTTCTGTTGGTAAGAATGTAAAATGGTATTGTAACTACAGAAAATAGCAGGTTCCTCATAAAATTAAAAATAGAACTACTTTTATGATCCAGAATCCCATTTCTGAAAAGAACTAAAAGCAGAATCTCAAAGAGATATCTGTATATCCGTGTTCACTGCAGCACTATTCACAATGGAATTAATAAGAAAAATGTCAGATATAGCGCGCGTGTGTGTACACACACACACACACACACCATGGAATACAATTAATTCAGTTTTAAAAAGAGAAAGAAATCCTGCCGTGGGTGAACTTTCAGGAGCTTATGTTAAGTGAAATAAGCACATCATAGAAGACAAGTACTTCATGAATCCACTTAGTATGAGGTATCTAAAATAGTCAAATGCATGGAAAGTAGAATGACAGATGCCATAAGCTAGAGGAGGCGAAAGGAGAGGCTGCTATTTAACAGGTGTAAGTTTCAGTTAAACAAGAATTTCTATAAATTTAATGTGTAACAATGTGCTTATACTTAGCAATACTGTAATGTAGACTAAAAAATGTTTTAAGGAGAGTAGATCTTATTGTTATATTTTCTTACCACACACACACACACACACACAAAGCCTCACTGTCACATACACTTGCAAAGTCCCACATAATTTATTCATAAAAGAAAACAAGAGGGCTGGTGTTGTGGCTCAGTGGTAGCACACTTGCCTAGCAAACGCGAGGCCCTGGGTTTGATCCTCAGCACCACATAAAAACAAATAAAGGTATTGTGTCCAACTACAACTAAAAAATAAATATTAAAAAAAAGAAAGAAAACATGAATACCTATACCTCAGATACAGCATTCATCTCCAGAATATAAAAAGAACTCAAAACACTTAATACCAAAAAACCACAAATAATCCAGTCAATTAATGAGCAAAGGAACTGAAAAGGCACTTCACAAAAGAAGAAATACAAATGGTCAAAAATATATACGAAAAAATGTTCAACATCTCTAGCAATTAGAGAAATGCAAATTAAAACTAAACCGAGATTCCATCTCACTCCAGCCAGAAAAGCAATTATCAAGAATACAAGTGACAGTAAATGTTGACAAGAACATGAGGAAAAAGGTTCACTCATACATTGCTAGTGGGACTGCAAATTGGTGCAACCATTCTGGAAAGGAGTATGGAGATTCCTCAGAAAACTTGGAATGGAACCACCATTTGACCTAGCTATCCCACATCTCAGTTTATACCCAAAGGATTTAAAATCAGCACACTACAGTGATGCAGTCACATCAATGTTTATAGCAGGTCAATTCACAATAGCTAAGCTATGGAACCAACCCGGGTGCCCTTCAATAGATGAATGAATAAAGGAAATGTGGTATGTATACACAATGGAATATTACTCACCCATAAAGAAGAAAGAAATTATGGCATTTGCCAGTAAATGGATGAAACTTGAGACTATCATTCTAAGTAATATAAGCCAATCCCCCAAAAAACAAAGGCCAAATGTTCTCTCTGATATGTGGATGCTCACCCATAACAAGGGAGGGAAGGGAGGGGAATGGGAATGAGAAAGATAGCAGAATGATTCAGACATAACTTTTCTATGCTCACATATGAATACATGACCAGTTAACTCCACATCATGTTCAACCACAAGAATGGGATCAAAATTGTAATGGGCTGCACCCCATGTATGTATAACATGTCAAAACATGCCCTACTGTCATGTGTATCTAAAAATAACAAATGAAAAAATTTAAATTAAAAAAAACATGGGCTGGGGTTGTGGCTCAGCGGCAGAGTACATGCCTAGCAGGTGAAAGGCCCTGGGTTAGATCCTCAGCACCACATAAAAATAAATAAACAAAATAAAGGTATTGTGTACAACTAAAAAATAAATATAAAAAAAAAAAAAAAAACATGAACAGATGATTGTTATCAGGCCACCAAAAATATGGTGGTAAACCCTTTATTTCCATGAATGGCACAATCAGGTTTCATGCAGTCAGACCTCTAATTGGAATACAGCATGGCTAGAGAATTAAAACCAAAGGAAAACCCTGATAGAAAATAATTAGCAGAGAAAGACCCCATGATAGAGACCTCAGAACTGCAAAATACACCACAGAAAGCAAAGTGCTATGTGGATAGGTTCAAATCTCAATGTTAACGGTCTCAATTATTTCAACTAATAGCTAAAGAATTTGACACTGTATGCAGTGTTACACAGCAGGTCAGTGGAAAATGAACAAATCATTTTTAGTATCCAGTTCAATAAAATGAGTCAGAATCAGAAAAGATATTTCTAGAAGGCTTTCTGAAATCAAGACATTGTAGAGTAATCTAACATTCCAAATAGGTTTTAAAACTAATTCCTATTAACCCAGGCCACAACTCTTAAATAAGACTTCACGTAAAGCCTCTTAATTGAACTATATGGAGGCATATTAAATCTTAAAAATCAACATGAACATTAGCAGTACTAATTATGATCCTCATCGTCTAAAATGGTAGTGACATAGGAACATGAAATCTAAGAGATAACAAAATAATTTACATTTTGTCTACTGTATTCCTTTCTCAAACTTTTTATTATTTTGCCAAATTTAGCTACATTCAGATAAAATTTTAATTTCCTAGAGACAGTATTTTTTACTCAATTTAAGCAAAAACATCTTCAAGTCTTAACATATTATTCTGGAAAAGAAAAAAGGGGACATGCTAGACAGACATAAAGAAATGAAACCTTCTTGGGGATGGGGCTGTGGCTCAGTGGTAGAGTGTTCGCCTCACATGTGTGAAGCACTGGGTTCGATCCTCAGCACCACGTAAAAATAAACAAAGGTTGAAAAAAAAAATGAAACCTTCTTTATTGTATTTGTATTTCCATTCTTATTCCTTTCAGCTCTACCAATTATAGTTCTTTAGTCCACACTGAGTAAAAATAAATAGAATCTCCCTAAACAAAGGATTCATGACTTGCTAGTAAATCACAAGATCCAAAGACTTAATACACATATGATTACTAACCTCATCTGAATCCAGAAGGGCCGGAAGTGCTCTGCAGAGAGAAAAACACTAAATTGAACAATGTAAAATAAAGCCGTAAATGGTTCAAAAAAGTGGAATAATGATTTTTTGTTGTTGTTGTTGTTAACAGGTATTAAACCTTGGGGCACATCCCCAACCCTTTTTATATTTTATTTTGAGACAGGGTCTCACTAAGTTGCTTAGGGCCTTGCTAAGTTACTAATGCTGACTTTGAACTTGCAATCCTCCTGCCTCCCAAGCTGCTTGGATTACAGGCCACACCATGCCCAGTATGAACGTGGGAATGCAGGTATCTCTTCAACATAGTGATTTCCTTTGAAAATATACCTAATTTAAGCTTTCTTGTGATTTAACTAAGATTTGTATCTTATTAACACCCCCTTTAAGGGGAGATAAAAAGCAAATAAAATAAACAAGAATCAGAGTTTACTAGAATTGTATAGAGAACAATAAACATGTTCTACAATATGATAGAATCAATATTTCATTAATATTACAGCTCTGGAAAGGAACTCAAAAATTTCAAAAGTACTAACTCATTGATTTGGGGAAGATCTATAGCTAAATCTTTCTAAGCCAAAATGTCATCTGAATGATTAATCCCAATTATTTCTTTTGTACATTATTTCTTATCTACTAAAATCATTCTTCAGCATTTTAAATTCTCATTGTTATACTCCTCAGCTCTTTCAATAAGTAGTACTAACTTTGAAATAGGATCCTTACAGTAATAGTAATGATTCAAACACTTACACATCTGTCACAGAAGAAGGAACATTCTCTTCTACCCACTTCAAATCATCTTCCTGCTGGGAATATAACACCAATTGTTATTCAAACACACTGCATAATACATCAAGTAAAAATATGTTTTAAGATCTTTAGTCTTTTGTAATTCTAAGTAGTACATACATATAACAAATGAGACTTCTAATAGAAAAGTCAAACTATTAAAAAAAATTTTTAATTATCTTCAACTAATTTCTCCCAAATGTCCCCACTACCCATTGTTTTTCCTGGTAACCATTGCTCTACCCTTACTTGTATGAATTCAACATTTTTGGATTCCTTATAGAAGAGAGATCATGAAGTATTGTTTTCCTGTGCCTGGCTTATTTCACTTAACAAATTGTCTTCCAGGTTCATCAATGTTATTGAGAATGACAAAGTTTCTTATTTTAAGACTGATCAGTATTAAACTGCGTATATACACATTTTCATAATCCACTCATCCAGTAACACTTTGGTTGATTCTATATAATTGCTATTATGAATGCTGCAATGAACATGGGAATGCGGGTATCTCTTCAACATAGTGATTTCCTTTGAAAATATACCTAGTAGGATCATACAGTTCTATTTTTGAGAAACTTCTCTACTGGTTTTCATAACAGTGATACTAACTTACATTCTTACCAACAGTGTGCAAGGGTTCCCTTTACTCCACAAGCCACATGCTCATCTTTTGTCCTTTTTTTTTTTTTTAATTGGTACTGGGGATTGAACTCAAGGGCATTCGACCACTGAGCCAAATTCCCAACCACCATCCCCAACACATCTTTTGTCCTTTTGACAATAGCCACTCTAATGGGTGTGAGGAGATATTTCATTATGGTTTTAATTCTCAATTCTTGATTATGATGATGAGCATCTTTTTTTTTTCACATACTTATTTGTATTTGAATTGATTTGAGAAATGTCTAATCCGGTCTTGTTTTTTTATGGGGTTGTTTTCTTGCTATTGAGTTGTCTGAGTTCCTTATATAAATTGCATATTTTTTAAAAAATACTTTGCTTAGTTGGCAATGGACGTTTATTTTATTTATTCATATGTGGTGCTGAGAATCGAACCCAGGGCCTCACGCATGCTAGGCAAGTGCTCTACCACTGAGCCACAATCCCACCCTATAAACTGCATATTAACCCCCTCAGATGTATGGTTCACAAATATTTACTCTCAGCCTATAAGGTGTCTTTTCACCTGCTATTTATCTTAGAAACTATTTTTAGTTTAAGATAATTCCCTTTCTTTATTTTTGCTTTTGTGACCTGCACTTTTCAAGTCATATTAAAAAAAATCATTACCCAGATTAATATTATAGAGTACTTTTCTCCCAGTAGTTTTACAGTTTCAGGTGTGTGTTTAAGTCCTTAATCCATTCTGAAGACTTATATATGGTATGACACAAGGGTCAAATTTCATTCTTCTGCATATGTCTTTCCAGTTTTCCCAACACCATTTATTTAAAAAAACTATCCTTTCCCTATTTGGGGTCCGTGGTATTTTTGTAGAGAACCAAGTGACCATAAGGCATGAATTTACTTCTAGGCTTTCTATTATGTTCCACTGGTCTATGTGTCTATTTTTATGCCAGTACCATGCTGGTTTTTTATTTTATTTTTATTAGTTGTTAATGGACCTTTATTTTATTTACTTATTTATATGTGGTGTGGAGAATTGAACCCAGTGCCTTGCACATACTAGACAAGCATTCTACCACTGAGCCACAACCCAGCCCCCCATGCTGTTTTGATATTACAGCACAGCAGGTTTTTTTTTTTTTTTTTCCCTCTTCCCAGCCAGGCAGCAGGGTGGTAAGCTGGGGCTCAAATCCAGGGCCTATACATGCTAAACATAAGGTCTACTGAGTTACATTCCCAGATCTGTGTAGTACATTTTAAAGTCAGACTGTATAATATCTCCAGCTTTGTTCTTTTTGCTCAAGTGTACTCTAGTTATTAGGGGTCTTTTGTGGTTCTTTTATAAATTCTAGGATTATTTTTTTCTATTTCTATAAAAAATGTCATTGGAATTTTGATATGGACTGCACTGACTGCTTCGGGTAGTATGAGCATTGTAACAATATTAAGTCTTCTAATTCAATGAATACAAATTATCTTTCCATTTATTTGTGTCTTCTGAAATTTCTTTCATCAATAGTTTATGGTGTTCAGTATACAGTTTTTTTACTTCCTTGGTTAAGCTTATTCTTGAGTAATTTATTTTTCTGCAGCTATTGTAAAAAGTATTTCTTTCTTGATTTATCTCTCACATAGTTCAATGCCAGTATACAGAAATGAAACTGATTTTGGTATGCTGATTTTGAATCCTGCAACTTTACTGAAATTTGTTAGTTTTAATAGTTTTTTTGGTGGAGTCTTTAACAGTTTCTATATGTAAGATAATGTCACCTGTAAACAGAAACAAATTAACTTCCTTTCCAACTTAGATGCCTTTTTCTTCTTTTTCTTGCCTACTTGCTCTGGGTAGAATAAAATAATTTTGTCTTTAAAATCATGTAACAGAAATATAAAATAATGTCTACAGCCTTAAATGTTCTCTTCTCAGTGGCCTAATAGTGTTTTTTAAAATAATATTTTTAGTTGCAGATGGATAGACACACTATTTTATTTACTTATTTATTTATTTTTTAATGTAGTGCTGAAGATGGAACCCATTGCCTCACATGTGCTAGGCAAGTGCTCTACCACTGAGCTACAACTCTAGCTCGGCCTAATAGTTTGTTTCATGCAGGCTTTGCCCCTTAAGGTTGGACTAAATTCTAAAGCCCTCCTATAAAAAATGAATACTCAATTTTTAGAACAAAACATTAGGTCTTTACCACAAAAAAAGATATCAGGTTATTAACGGAACTGTGACTTCACTGATGAAAACCATTAAACAGAACAATCAGATTGGTCTATATTTTTTCAAAATATAGTAGCATATCATCTAGTTAAAGATACCTAGACCCTAGTCTCTCTTGCTGCCTGTTTTTAGAAATGTAAATGTGATAAATAAGATTGTAAAGTAAGCCTAATTATAGGATAGGTACAAAAATCATTAAGATGTAACCATAACTGCTGGGTTTTACCCAAGGCTAAAAGGCCATGCAAAAATCAAAGAGGAAAGGGGGAAAAAAAGTGATACTTACTGCTTTATTTACCTTACTATTTCCATTAGGTTCTTGTTTGGTACCTCTCATTTTCATCCCCTCTGTACAAGAAAAGAAAAGAAAAAAAAAAAAAAACCAAAGATGTGTCAACTTTGTCAATAGACCAGCAATGAACATAAAATTGAATTCAGAGCTTTATTTTAAGCTACCTCTGTGAATTATATAACAGATATCTCTCCATCTTTACATTTATACTGGGGAGTTCAAAGCTAAATTTCTAGCTTGTTTCTAGAAAGTAAACTGGACATTTAATGTGGAATTATTTAATCAATTTATCATGGCTTCATCTTAAAACTTATATACTGACTGGGGAATAGCTAGGTGGTAGAGCACTTGCCTAGTATGCATAAGGTCCTGGGCTCAATCCCCAGCACCACCATACGCCACACACACACACACAAAAAAACCCTTAAAACTTATACTCTTATTTGTTCTTTACCACATACCAAATTCAGGAACAAAACTGTTATAAAATAATAACAGACTATATGAAAAAATATTTAAAACACAAATAAAAGGTGAATTTTATCACTACCAAAGCTTTCTTTCAGCATAGGTTCCTTTTGTTCATCTTCCTCCTCTTCTTCAGACAATGGTGAAAAGGCAAACCTGATGGAACAATGTCAGAATAGAAAGAAAAATTAGAAAACTACAAAAACTGTTCTACTATCTGGATTACCCCCACCCCCCAGTACTGGCAATTAAACCCAGGGGCACTTTACCACTGAGCTACATCCCCAGTCCTTTTTAGCTTTTTATTCGGAGACAGGACCTCACTAAGTTGCCGAGGTTAGTCTTGAACTTGTGCTCTTCCTACCTCAGTCTCCCTAGTAGGTGGGATTGTGCCAGCATTCCCAGCTATTATCTGAATTTTACAGGACTTAAATAATTGCAATTGCAGTAAAATTCACAAAAATCAGTTTAGGGAATACTAATTTTTCCCTTCAGAAAGCTCTTAAATATCTATATTAGCATAAGAGAAGCAGAAGAATACCATACTTATGAGTGCAGGCTACCTGGAACCTTCAGACAAGTTACTTAATCTCTTTGTACTCCTAGGTTTCCTCATTTGTACGTGGGGATAATAGAGTATTACTTAAAACACTCACAAAGGTTTTTGTGCTTAAAACAATACCTGAAACTTCTTTTTTAACTCTTTAAGTTATTTTTATATGTATTTTTAGTTGTTGATAGACCTTTGTTTTATTCATTCATTTATATGTGGTGCTGAGAATCAAACCAGTGCCTCACACATGCTAGGCAAGTGCTCTACCACTGAGCCAGAACACCAGCCTAATACCTGCAACTTTTAGCAAAGCACTCTGTAAGGCTACATATCATACAAAGTAAATTTTCATTTAATTTACAATCTCAGCCTTCAAACTGAGAATTAAGGAAAGCCTAATCTTGTGTGTTGCAGGTAATATAAAACTTGTTTCCAAGTGGGAAGCTCATAAGATGAAGGTCTGGTTTGGTACACCTCCGATGCTGCTCCCTCACACCTCTTTAAGTGACTCAGTAAAGTAGCTGCCTCAGCTTTAGCTTTGACCTCATTATGTACTTTCAATTTTATTGTTACCCTAATATTTTCATTCTGCTTTGGTTTTAAATCTTCCTTTCATCATGAAAACTCTTTAATAAGCTAGAAATGCAGAATGTCTGTCATTTGTTAAAGGTTAACAAATGTCATGGTAAATATCATAGTTAATGATAATACCTGACTGCATCTAAAATCAGAATAAGGAGACTCACTCTCACCACCTCTATTCAATGTTACATAGGAAGACCTAACCAATATAATAAGAATCAGAAAAAAGTAGGAAGATGATTTGTTAAGGAATAAACATTATGATTACTTTAGACAAAAACCCATCTGAGGTAAAATCTAGAAATTGTCAGAAGTAACAAGATAATGTATCAACAGCATTTAGCTGGATGCAGTGGCACCTGCCTGAAATCCCAGCTACTCAGGAGGATGAGGCAAGGGGATTCCAAGTCAAGGCCAAGCTTGGTAGTTTAACGAGATCCTGTCTCAAAATTTAAAAAGGCTGAGGATGTAGCTTAATGATAGAGCACCCCTGTGTTCAATCCCCAGTACAGGGAGCAAGTGGAGTGGGGATGGGGGGAGGGGGGAGTCAACAGCATTCCTACATATTTGGAAAAACCATATGTAATATTTTTGAAGCTTTCATTCATATAAAAAATTTAAAAACATAAATGAAGCACTAAAAGAATGGAAATAACATATCCAAAGATGAAATTATTAAAAAGATATAATTTCCCCTCATTAATTCAATAATTCAACTAAATTCTAATCAAAATCTTTGTAAAGTTTTCCTTGAATTAAACAAGCATATTAATTTTTAAAATTAACATTTTTAAAAAAGATTAGGGATAGAGGTTTAGGTACTCCAGATACCAAGAGTTGTCAGGAAGTTATGTAATTAAACCAGAATACTGATGAAGAAGCAAAATAATGGAAAAAGAGAACACAAACATGGGCTGGGGATGTGGCTCAAGCGGTAGTGTGCTCGCCTGGCATGCGCACGGCCTGAGTTCGATCCTCAGCACCACATACAAATAAAGATGTTGTGTCCGCCGAAAACTAAAAAATAAATATTATATATAAAAAAAAAAAAAAAAGAGAACACAAACAATTCTTGGTGAATGAAAACTTTGATGGTGAATTTAAAATAACCTTCTGACCTCACCTTAGGTTAGGAAAGAATTTCTTAAACAAGATACAAAATGTAAAATCCATAAAGGAAAAAATGACAAATGTGACTTCCTATTTCTGCATTTTTATATGACAAAAACAGCACAGAAAAATTAAAAGGTAATGAATATCTTCAGTACAACAAAGAAAATATTGGCTCTTAAAACATATTAGGAATTACTACAAATAAATACATAAATGACTGCTATGATTTGAAATGTCTGTCCCCTCTAAAACTCGTGAGAATTTCATTTCATTCTCAGAGCAACAGTATTTCAGATGGGGTTTAATGGGAGATGTTTAGATTGTGAGGGTTATACCCTGGTTAATGGACTGATCCTGTTATAAGAAATGCTTTTGCAAGTGGGCTCTCCCTCTTCCTTTATGTCTTCACCACATGATGACACAGTAAGAAGGCCCTCACCAGATGCTGGCAACCTTGATCTTGGGAATTCTCAGCCTCCAGATCAGTGAGTCAAGGAATTTCTCTTCATTATAAATTACCCAGTCTGTGGCATTTTATTTAAATGGACTAAAACAATGATCAGTAAGCCAATAAAAAATAAGACAGCAACAACAGGCTAATTCACAAAACTAAATGACTGTTAATATATAAATATTTTAAAAAGCTCAAATATAAGTGCAAATAAAAATCACACTAAATATTAACTCTTATCCACTATACCTTCAAAAATTAATGTAATAGGGAGATGTAGAAGGGCAGAGAGAAAAGCTTCTCTCATATTACTATTATATACACAATTTGTTTCAGGTTCTTTATGAGAATGCAATCCAGAAAATACTTTCAAAGTTAAAAATATACATACCCTTTAACTCAGTGATTTGAAGCACACTAATTAAATATTGAATTATGTGCCAGTGTGTCATGAAAAATTAACCTTATATAACCAACAGTGGTCTGACCATTCCCCTTGACTACTATGAAGTAATCTCTGTAGCACTGAAATATCGGGCCTGATGGGAATGTTTTTGTTTGCCTGGGAGATCTGGATAAAGACAGTTCAATAGTGTGATTTATGATAGAGGCTTTGGCTCCATCACATCTGTTCCAACCTCTGGAGAACTGGAGACTAAAGGTATTAGCCCAGCTTTCAGGAGGACACTACCCGAATAAATCTCACTAAAAACTCTGGACACCAAAGGTTCAGGTGAGTACCCTGGATGGCAATACTCTATATGTACTGTTACATACTACAGCTGGGAATAAGTAATGTCATCCATCACTCTATGAGGACAGAATTATGACAAGTTTCTGTTTAGGCTCTTCCAGAACTCTGCCCCATGTGTTTCTTCTCTTGTATTTGTACCTTTCCTGTGTAATAAATCATAGGTAGCTATGAGCATTACCAGCTTTCACTAAGTTTTGTGAGTCCTAGCAAATGATCAAAGCTAAAACCGGTTTTGGGAACCTCCAGGCTTCCAATTGAGGTCAGAAGGGAAAGCTGTCTTATGGGGACTGTCCCAACGGACTTTGTAGTTCAGCTAACTATGGGTAGTTGGAGTCAGAAGTCAGATCCTGACTCACTGAAACATGCTGTTTAATAAAATAAAGGATGAGGGCTAGGGCTGTAGCTCAGTGGTAGAACACTTGCCTAGCATGTGTGAGGTACCGGGTTCGATTCTCAGCACCACATACAAATAAATAAAATAAAGGTCCATTGACAACTAGGAAAAAAACATTAAAAAAATTAAAATAAAATAAGGAATAGGAGGGTGGGAGTTAGTGAACCTTTGAATCCCATACTGGCATAGGGTCAGCCATGATATGGAATTGCAGCTGTGCTAGTATCATTATTGGAATTAAAAATTACCAACAAAATTTAGAAATGATGGCTCAACTCCTGGGGAGTTGGCTTGATGGATGTATAAAAAAAATGCAAAGTAACAAGAAAGAAGAAAAATGTGTAACACCTTAGTTATTGTTTTTGTAATAACTAAAATGAAAATAAAGAAGAATGTTGGAGCAGATCCTTATGATGGGCCAACTTGGATGTAGGCCTATCTGACACTGTCAAGTTTGGGCTCTTGCTGAGTAGTTACAGCCACCTCTAAATCACTTCAAAAGGGAAAAACTATACTGAAATAATAAAGAGCAAAGATTAGAATGATTTGTAAAAAGAGAATGGATAAAAGAAGGGAGAAATCAAGAGGGGAGAGTTAGGGGACTTGCTCTAGCAGAGTGGAAGTCTTTAAATAGTTATTAGAAAATGGGATGATCCAGGTATGATAGTGGGGCCTGTAGTCCCAGCTAATCCAGGGATGGAAGCAGGAGGACTGCTTGAGCCCATGAGTTCTAGGTCTGCCTAGCAATATAGTAAGACTGACAACCAGAAAAGGAAGGAAAGCAGGAGAAAAGGAGAGAAGGAAAAAAGACAAAAAGAAAAATCCAGGAAGGAAAAACAGGCAGAAAGGGAAGAAGGGAGGAAAAAGAAAGGAGGAAAGGGGGAAACGGAGAAAGAGAAGGAAAATAAAGGAGAAAGGTGAGTAAAATAAGATTTTAACTTGAATAGGGAATAAAATGGGAAAGGATATACCATATTAAGCTACTAATAACACTGAAGTCATGGGGAATGGAGGCAATGTTTAAAAGAAAAGGGAAAGGGGAAATAATACAAAACGTTTTTTAAAGACCAAGGAAGCAAAGCATTTTAAATACAGACATTGCTAGCAAGTCACCAGTATTATCTAAAAATAGACAGATTTAAAAGGAGAGTCCCCAAAACATCTATATGTTCTTTTTGAATAGTGAGATTTCAGATCTCCTCTATTTTCTTGCATGGCTTTTCTGTTACTTGACTTTCTTTTTTTTTTTTTTTTTAATTTTTTTTATAACTTTATTTTATTTGTTTATATGTGGTGCTGAGGATCAAACCCAGGGCCTTGCATGTACGAGGCAAGTGCTCTACTGCTGAGCCATAACCCCAGCCCCTTGACTTTCTTTCATTGCTATATTTAATTATAAAATTTTAGCTGTTCAAAGGGACCGGGTTGTGGCTCAATGGTAGAGCCTAGCAGGCATGAAGCACTGGGTTCAATCCCCAGCACAACATAAAAATAAACAAATAAAATAAAGGTATTGTGTCCATCTACAACTAAAAAATATTTTTTTAAAAAATTAGTTGTTCAAACTGGACACAGAGGTGTCCCCCATATTTCCAGCTACTCAGGAGTGTGAAGCAGGAGGATTTTGAGTTTGAGGACAGAATGAGCAATACCACAAGACCCCATTTCATAAAAAAGAGCTGTTATTTACCTTTCCTTCTTTGGTGTGACTGTTTAATATAAGCTCTTAACTGTCTAACTAAAAAAGAGGACAGAAGGGTTTTTAAAAAAAACAAAAACAAAAGGGAAACAAAGGCATGGATATTCACAAAATAATAACAGGCAACTCTTTAATAACAGAGATTTGTATATAGTTGAACAAAGTGAATTCACATGTGGATTTTTAATTCCTAAGTCAATCGCTTAAATCTTCATTTTACCCTACTGTTATAAAGTGAGTTGGGTAGGGCCTACAGAAATTTGTCTTTTCTTCTGGACAGCTGACAGAAGAGACTGTCATTTACCTATATAATTATCAGAAGATGTCAGATTTGAAAGGGACCTCATATCATTTGATATAATTCGTCATCATTATATGAAAAGGAAACTGAGACCCAGAGAAATGAAAAGAGACAGCATGCCAAAATCACAAAGCAAATTAAGGAAAGCCAAGAAAGGAACCCAAATTCAATTGATACCAGTCCCTACATTTCTTCCACTATATGACACAGCCCTGACAAACTCCTCTAAAGCACCACTCCTATTTCATGAAATAGCTATTTAACCATTAGCAGAATAAGTAAAAGAGTCCAAGAACCTCTGATTATTTGCTGATGGCCGCCAGAGAACCATGATGACGAAGAGAATCATGGAGAACAGCAACCGCCAGATGGCATCGTCCACCCACAGTTCCCGCCAGTCCTACAGTAAAGGTGGAGAAAAGTACAATGTCTATATTTATTATCTTTATACTTTGTTCACAAAGCCCTTGGCATAGAACAAGAATCACTTATTTATGCACTTATGTTATATTTACTAAGAGCTTGATATGCGCTAAGTGCTAGGAATACAAAGTGAATAAATGTAGTTTCTTCCTTTGCAGTGCTTACTGTGCTTAAAGAAAAGGCACCATCTGAACAGAAACATCAAATTCACCAGCTCTTAGAATCTTTGGAGAAGGGTTTTATTTCGGGTAAGAAAAAGTAATATAAGGTTTTATACTTTATAATATTCATTTTCATTTTTTGCCAAAACAGAGTCTTAGCTGCCTCCTATTGGCCAACTATAATGCACCAATTTTAAAAATGTGGGGAAAAAATCCTATTGGCTACAGACTTTGTGCTCAGATCTTAAAGACAGGGCTTCTACTCAAATCAGTACTATTCACACATACTTAAAATTCAGCACATTGGACCTCTGGTTTGAAATTTTTAATTAAGGTAAGCCTGGATTATGACAGGCTGTGGTTATCACTTAAAACATTCTCTCCCACCACAAGGATAGTCAAATACACCAAATAAAAACAACTATCATACAATGGCACCATGAGAGCACAGAATTTTAGGAAGAGAAAAGTGAAGACCTCACCCTAATTTCTTATATGGTGCTTACCTTACAAGAACTTTGTCATTGTCATCAACATCATCATCATGCGTAAAACAGTACCCTATTTACAAATGCGTACTTATAACTTACCGATTGACAAGTCACTATCCTGAACTTCATGGTTGTCCAGATGATAAACACAATAGATGCTAACATAAAATAAAAAAACCTGATAAGAGCAGGTCAATGATGATTTTCACCCCCAATTAAAATTCCACACATCCACTAATCTCCAATACAATGCAATCACTTTCTATCAGTTATTTTCATAAATATATTCAATATTAATTTACTGAACATCTACCATAAGCAAGGTCCATGATACATACTCTTGTCAACACTTTCTGCATTTAAAGAAAGTTTTGTGATAATTTTGTTTACTATCTGACTACTTCAGTAACTCTCAGAATTAGCACAGAAGCATTGGAAATATGGCTTCTTCCATATCAATATTTTATTTTCTTTCTTTCATTTTTAGTAAAATGAGCTAACTTTTCATAGGCTGGTTACATGAGCAAAAAACAGTTGATAAAATGACTGCAATACAAACAGAAGAATTAGTTCCAATCAAGGACAAACCTCACACTATTCCTGGTAAAAGGGCTAAAAAGTAAGTCAGCAAATTAGCCTAGTTTGGTTACAGTCTACCTAATGTCTGCATTTTATGTACACTTAGCAAAATATGTAAAGTACCAAAAGAGCAATGTACCCTAATCTAAAATTCTATACCATTTACTAAAATCAAATAAACAGATGGTAATATCTTTTAAAAACAATCCAAATGCTGTTTGAAGTTAACTTGTTTCAAGGAAAAAATGCCTGAGAGAGAGAGAATGGAAGTAGGAAAGGGACATGGTAAGAAGTAAAATTATATTAAGTTGATTTTCAGCTAGTAATCTTTTTTGTTTTTTTAAACCAATAGATGCTTTTGAGAATTTGACAAAGGCTAAGAACTTTTTCCTCAAATTAAATGCACAAAACTTCTATGCCTACTTATGACCTCTCAGATTAAGAATCTCTGCTGTGAAAGGATCACAAGATCACACATTTAAACAACAGGAAGAAAGTCCCAGACTTACCTGCCACTGCCAAGATAAGCGTGTTGGTGAAATGTCGATACAGAGAGAGCTTTACGATGTTCCTCCGAAGTTTTAATAACTTCATTGTTTGAGTCAGGCTAATAAATATGTGTTTGCAGGTCAAGGAATTAAAACATTCAGGAAAAAAAACAAAACAGTAATCTTGCAAAATAACCCTTAGGTTTCTTGGACAATCTGGGGTTATAGCAATAGTTATATGAGTCTCAGAAGCCTAAACAGTCTTATTTTCACTTAATCTCACAAGCATACTAAACCTTACCAAGATAATAAGTCATCATTTTCACAGAAGAAAAGATAAAATAAGAATCAAGATAAAACAAGAATGCAAAATATAAAAGAAAAAGAGAAAATATATTTAAAAAAGAAAGAAAAAGAGATGGGAACAAGTTTTTTAGGAAAACAAATTTTAAAAGATGAAAAAAGAAATAAACAAAGAGTGGTAAGAGAAAGAGGCAAGGGACAAGGAGTTAACACCATCTTCACTCTTCAAGACTGGAAACCATTCTCAACTGGCCTGACTAATCCACTCTAGGATCATAATTTATGCTCCTGCCTACAACCTTCCATAGTTCTACACTTGGTCCCTTTCTGCCATCTACTGGAACCTGCAATCATTTGCCAGCGCTACCATAAATTAAGAGGACCCCACAACTGTCTGAGAATCCCAGGCAATCAGGCTCCCAAAACAATCACTCTCCATTCCCAAGTGGAACTGCTAGAGAAAGACAGGAGACATGACAACTATGGATGATGGATATCCACTCCCATGTCAATTTTCAGAATGAGAAGCAAATCTAAAAATAAGGGAGCTGGAGTTTGCTCTACCCTTTATCAGAGCCAAGGCTGTTAATGAGCCACTGTGTTATCTTATTGCATGGTCCAATCCCACCTACCTCTCTACTCCTCTCAATACTCACAGGGGTTCACAAAACACAAAGGGAAAGATACTGATCTAGAAAAGTTTTGGTCATCTGCACCCAGAACACTTCAATTGCAAACATTTTGCTACATCAAAATCCACTCAAATTCACAAAATTACAATTTTGTTCACATTCTGCTTTGCATAATAGTCACAATCAAGACAATGATACTGGCAATCACACATAGGTCCAAATCTATAAAAGCCAAATAAATTCAAAATAATCCAGAAAAGTCCAAAAACCTGAGTCCTTCACTCTATTGAAGGCCAATACCCTAATGAACAAATATTTAATTTTAAGGAGCAGGAAAAAAAAATTAAAACAGAAACTTGTTTACTGCTGCTGACTTTGCATGTAAATGATATCAATATTTATTCTGAAGGGTGAAAGTCTTCAGACAATCCCAAGTCAACTTTTGAATGAGGAAAAAAAACAGTCATCCTGTACAAGTGGAAACTTGCTAAACCTGCTTAAGTTTCAGAAGAATGAAACCACCTGATTAGTTCCTGAAACCACATTTTATGGATCAAACTCTTTTTGTTTCAAAGCATTTAATAATTGCTAGAGGTTAAAAGAAGGAACAGCACCAGAGTAGCCAGTGATTCTAACACCAAAGTGAGGTGAGCAAATAACAAATCCAAAATCAAGGTGAAATGCTTGTTTAAAAAAGAAAAGCCAGAAGCTATTATTTTGTGTGCAGTCCACAGTTGCCCACTTTTATGATTGTAAAAAATTAAACAAACAAACAAACTGCTTACCTGAACCTTCAGGTTGTTAAGACTTAAAATACATTATATCCCAGGTTAAGGAGAAATTAATAAAACTGGTAAACTCTTTGCAGAAAGATTAATAGAAACCCATCTCCAAAGGGAGAAAATGGACCTCCATCAAACAAGCCAATGAGAAGGATATCCACCAGCACAGGGCAGTGTCTAGGAAAGCCAAGGGGATAAAGGCCAAGGAAGCAAGATCAGTCTGGGCCTGCAGACAAAGAACAAGAGGTAGTGAAAAACAGATGGCTAAAGAGGCACAGAGAAGAAACCAGCATATGATTCTGCATTAATATAATCTGGAATGACTTTGCTTTTCAGCTAAAAGAAAATAAAAAGGACTAACACATGGCATGTAACCATTCTTTCCTTCTTTCAAACCTTCACACAGAACATACAACCATATCAGTGTTTCACACAAACTGTCAATTACAATTTCAATAAAATGAAATTGTTGCTAACTACCATAGAAGTAACTACCACAGAGTTCCCAACACATTAATATCCATGTAAGAGGTGTCAACACCAAAAAACTTCTAGTACTTATAACCTCCATCACATCTGATTTCCTATAATTGTGATTTCTACTAACGTCTTAAAAAGCCTTCTCATATTTCAAATTAATGTGAAATATACAAAAAAAATTATTGATTTCCAAAATTGTTTTAATGAAGTGTTACAAACAAATTATCTGTCCCCAAAAGGATGCTACTAGTTTCCACCAATTGATATCCAAAATCCTTTTTATATAATCCTAACAACCCAATCACCAGGACGTTATTGAAAGGATATCCATAAAATAATACAGGCATCAATTGCTGAGAGGGCCAGGCTTACTATCAGAGCCAAGGAATAAGAAAAATACTATAGCAGCAGCAGAAGAAAGAAAACGAAATTGACAGAGGGTTAAAGTTGCTAAAAGTCTAAGGAAATTGTGTAGAGGACAGTGAGGTTTGAAAAACAAATTTGCAATCACAAAGTGTTATGTTTAAGGAGAAACTTATTGTAAAACCTAATGAGCCCAGTTTTATTGAGGACAAAGCCAAGTTTATAGAATTTACCACCTTAAATTTAATAAGTTTTTATAGAATCTGATTTTTAAACAAGTAAGAAGATAATTAGGGCTGGGGTTGTGGCTCAGCAGTAGAGTGCTCGCCTAGCATGTGAGAGGCCCTGGATTCGATCCTCAGTACCACATGAAAATAAATAAATAAAAATGAAGGTTTTGTGTCCAACTACAACTAAAAAATAAATATTAAAAAAAAAAGAAGATAATTGGAAAATCACAGGGAGGCCAATTTTTTTCCCCCACATTACTCCATCTCTAATATAACTTTCTTTATTTTTGCCACTGGGGATTGAATACAGGGCACTACGTACATGTCAAACAAGTGTTCTAACACTGAACTACATCCTCAATCCTCTAACATAAATTTATTTTTCTTTTCTTTTCTTTTTTAATTTGTAACAAATTTCTTTATCACTCAGATCTCAGAGCTTTGGTTTTCTTTCTTGGCAAAAGGAATACTTAATAATTCATAAAGATGGTGTGAAACTTAATTAGCTCCATTTTAAGGAAATCTTTAAAATTGCTGGGTAAGCAAAGAGTACTGCTATTTAAACCAGTAAGTACGTGATTCCAATGGTTGCTACTTATTCAAGAATGGGAGACGAATGTCCAGGAAAAGGAACTAAAGAATTGCCAATGTGGGGACAGGGGGAAAGCATTCATTCTGGGTCATACATTAAATTTATAAAGCTCTAATAGATAGATTTAAAAAAAAAAATACAGGTTGAGCATCACTCATCCAAAATTCCCAAACCTTTAACCCTCGAAAAGTTTCAGATTTTAGAATATTTTGGAATTCTGATTTTTGCAATATTTTGAGAGTTGCTCAACCAGTAAAGTTTAGGCAAATATTCTAAAATACGAAGAACTCTAAAGTCCAAAAACTTCTGGTCTCAAATATTTCAGATAGAAGATATTAAACCTATATACATTTTGAAAATCAGAAATACATACATTTTAAAAATCAGAGCCCATAAGTAAGAAAAGCAAAGAACCCACAGACACTTCCAATTCCCCCTCAAGACCAAAATGACGTAAGTGAACTGACCACAAAAATTCAGAGTAAGCAATACTGACCCCTGTAACTCTGAGGACCCCTTCCATGCCAGAAAACAAAAGATAGAGGGCTCCTGCTACTACAACCTTGTGAAGAGTGACTCCAAGGCGAGGCCTACAAAGGAAGCAAAGGAAGAGTTGAGTACACACAGACACACCTTAACACAAGCAAAGTCAGAGGAACTTACGTTAATTAGCACAGGCTAACAATCTAGTGATAAGCAACACACATCTGATTCACCTGAGAGAAAAATTCATAAGAACAAACTGACCTTAAAGCAAGATAGGGAAAAGTAGAACTTAAGATCCTGTCTCTAGTTACTATATTTGAGAAAAAATTTTATTATAGAGAATTTTGAAAAATATTCAAAAGCAGTAAAATAAATCCCTATAGAACTGTGGTTGCAGCTCAGTAGTAGAGCACTTACCTAGCATCTCATTTCCCACTCTTCCTATTATCTTGAAGCAAATTCTGGATACCATATCTTTTTGTGCATTTCAGTATGTGTTAACACTTTTAAAAAAACATAACTACAGTACTATTAGCAAATCTAAAAATGTTTTTCAACAATTTCTTAGTATCATCAAATACCCTATTATCTACCTTTAATTAAACAAATAATGTATTTGCAAGCTCAAAATCCAACAAAAGCTGGAGGATACAGCACTTGCCTCAGCATGCCTCAGGCCCTGGATGAGATGCCTAGCACAGCAAAACAAAAAAACTCCCAACAAAATACAAAAAGTCTTTTGAACAAATTCTGTATAAAGATAGAAAGCCTTAAATACTTAATAAAAATCCTACTGAATCAGAATCTAGCATTTTAACAAGATTACCAGGTAATCACTAATGTTTAAGATGCACTTGCTTAAATCACATCTGTCAAAGCCTTGTATATTTTTTGTTACACACTAGGAAAACATTAAGGGGAGGGAAATTTTCCTACTGGTATATCTCAGAAACCTTGAATATTTCCTGGCATACAGCAGAAGTTATTAAATCCCCATTCCTCTAATCCTGCTTAAGGCTGACCTCTTTCAAATAATTACTACATACAGCTAACTCCAGTTCTTTCTAGAACTCCCACCAATTGGGCTTTTGTCCCTACAACTTCACCAACACTGTTCTTGTCAAGATCATTAGCACCTCCATGGAATTAAAGACAAAGGTTAATTCTCAATCCTCCTACTTGACCTGAGGGCATTTAATACAATTAATAACCCTCCTCAGAACAGTCTTCAGTTTGCTTCCCAATGTCAATTCCCTCCTGCCACTTGACTGGACCAAAACAGTTGGCATCATCCTTGGTTCCTCTTCTCTTTTACATCACAAATCTGATTCACTAGGAAATTCCATTGGCTCTACCTTCAAAATATACAGAATCTAATCACATCTCAGCATCTCTTCCCTTGGGTCCACATCTAGCTCCCTTACCTCCTTGATGTTTCTGCTTAAATGTCACAAGGTGAAGCATTCCTTGAATTCTATTTACAACCCTAAGCTTGAGCTCCTGCCTAGCACGCCCTGTCCCCTTTCTCTGCTCCATAGCACTTTTCACTGACTAAAATTATTTAACTCATTTATTTCAATTTTGTATGTGCCCCCTTTCTCAACAAATCTTCTGTTTTCAGGACCTAGAACAATGTCTAGTAATATAGAAGGTGCTCAATAAAAAAATTTTTTAAATAAAAGTAATTTTTAGACAGTTACAGTAAGAATGTTCTTCTCAACAACAACAACAACAAAAAGTCTGACTTGCAAAAAATTTTTGGAAGAGTAAAGTCACTGTTAAGTTTTTTCCAAGTTTGGTATTTCAGAATTACTTGTTACACTGCAGGTTTTTTCTGCAGGTGCACTTGAAGCAGTGAAATGAAATAGTAATATTTTCCCAACACTTACAATGTTCCAAAATTTCAGATATCTTTTCTTATTTCAGAATTATTTCTTTCAGAACTACTATATGGGGAACCTGCAACAGTATTTTATTTTAGTCATCATTTTAATTTGCTCTTTCATACAGGAAATTACTACTTACTTGACTATGCCATATCCCAGACTGACTATGATGACAAGGGTTCGAGCCAGGGAGCGTTTCACTGCTGAGAGCAACTCTGCAAGGATCAAGGCACCTTGGACTACGATAAAAAAGAAAGCAAGAACTGGCACTATACAAAAGACATAATTCCAATATCAGAATATAAATCACTAACACTCTTCAGAATAAGCACTGATATAAAGTCCTAATAAAAAAGAAAACCTCTTCCACAATTTTTAAAAGCATTCAAGCTGTTATCTCTTAAATCTTACTCACATGTGCTCAACTCATCTCCCACCCAACTTCACTAAAATCTTAACAGAATAGCTCACCCTACATGGACAATTTGTACATGTTTGTAGTATCAAGGATATTTCTTCTCCATTTTTTAAAATAGTAAAATATAGCTATACATAGAAAAGTACAAAACATACACGCACACACATGCATGTGTCTGATTTTCAACTTTGCACCCACTACTTTAAGCCCTTTCAAAGATCTAATTAGAATATCTTGCAACAATAATTATTAACAATCAAATGTCCTGATGGAAGAACTGAAAGCTACAGAAGCTATCTCAATAAACTTCAGTACAAAGCAATCTCTTGATATAACCAGTTCACCTTAATAAAATAAAAGCAACTTCCTATTTTCTTGGTACCCCTACATTTTATCAATTCTTGGATGCAATTTTCCTCCATATTTTTTAAGATATTTGAAATCAAATGTATCCTACTATCAATGGCAGCTTACTGGCATCCTTAAATTGGTACTGTTTCTTTCTTTTTAATTTTTTTTAGTTGTAGATGAACAATACCTTTATTTTGTTTATTGATTTTTATGTGGTGCTGAGAATCAGATCCAGTGCCTACACATGCTAGACAAGTGCTCTCCCACTGAGCTACAACCCCAGCCCTACTTTCTTTTTTGATGTATATAATAATGGTGCCTTAGGGTTGGGATATAGCTCAGTGGTAGGGCACTTGCTAGTGTGTATGAGGCCCCAGGTTTGATCACCAGCACCACAAAGAACAACAATGGTGCCTTATATATCAATTGCAATTAAGATTTAATGGTGTTAATAATCATTCCCAAAATGGCAACTATTTTGTGAATATATTTCAATAAAAGTATCCTTATATCACTAATCCCTTAAGTTACAAGATCAAAAAGAAAAGTCACAATCATAGTGATTCTGCTTAAATTATTCTAATAATTACCTAATTGTAAAAGTAGACCTATTTAATTATTCCTGACCTTAGGAAAATTTTTATACATTTCACCAATCACTCAAACTGGTAAATTTTTTTATTACATACCAGACTCTCCTTTGTATCGAATATTCTGAAATTCTGCATAGAAGACAGCTTTCTCAAGCATTCCCAAAAAGATGACAGCACCAATCCAAAACTGAATTCTCAGGAGATCTCTCCAGTAGCAGGCAGACCATGCCAGCCACAGAACACCAAACAGGACATAGACAATACACATCACCATGAAGAACTGTCATCCAATTGCGTAAGAGATGAAAAAGAGAATTAGGGCTAAGAGCTACGCATTTTATAAGTCTTAACAAACTACAAAAATATACATATCCTACATTCTATTTGGAAAAAAAATGATTTTTTTTGGAGTGTAATGCTAAAAAAGTTGAAAAATTATCTCCTCTTGAGCAGAGTCAGAGTATACAAGGACTCATCCTTAAGGGTGACTGCTCTCTTTTAGCTCACAATCCAAACTTATATAAATGAGAAGAACACTGAAGAGATCACAAAACACAAAATGGGAAAACTATTAAAGGGAAAGAAGAAGAGAGCAATCAGATAGCCATGTGCCTATAAACACATACAAAATGAATAGGAGAAACCTTCATTACTTAGTTACTTTGAGTGGACTCAGAAACTATAGGGTTGTATCATTGTACAACTATAGGGTTGTAGGGTTGTTGCCCTACTTTAGATCCTAGAGAGACTATGAAATGTAACACAATCTATGAAACACTTTTCAAGTCTCAAATCTGAAAGTCATTAACCTCTTCATTTTACAGGTTAAAAAAATGAGGCCCTCAGGGTATAATAACTCTCCCAAAGTAACAGTCTAATAAAGTTAAGTACAGAACATCAAAAAACATTTTCTAAGCTGCACAGGAAAAATTAAAAAAAAAAAATACTGCCACAAAACGTGGACAAGTTTTCAAGCTAAACTCATCTAATACTGAACTTAAAAACATAAATTCACTTACAATCATCAATGGATAATCTTCAAGCGTGAGATATTCATAGGGACCCTTCACTTCAACAGTCACTGCCAAAACACAGTCCTCAAAATTAATTTAATGGATTCAGAAATTAGACTTTTGTCTAATATTGTCTAATATTTGACAAAATGAATGACAATTTTACCAGGTCATTTACTTTTAACCACTTCAATTCTTACGAATATTGCATTACATTTGTACAGCATTTTGAAATTCATTAAGTATTCTCATCATTCATCCTATATCCTACACAGGTTTCCAAAATCCATGCTCCAGTCTGATGTGGGATGAGTATGGACTCATATCCCATAAAGACTAGACTGAATTATATTTCCTCCAGAAAGTCTTCTCCGAGTGGGCTATCAAGAACTATTCCTCATCTCCTCTAAATTCCAGATACACTTCATATGTATATTTCTCACAATCTATCACTAAAATTTTTTACAGGGCTTCCTTTTTTTATTCTATCACCTTTATCTTCTGTATCTGCTTATTTATACTTTCCTACTACTTTTTTTTAACTGACTTCAATTTTATATAATCTTGTTGTTTTAGTGTATTATTTAGAGAATGAAAGTATTTTTTAAAACCTACAAATTCAAATTAACTCTTACAAATAATGTACCTGCCGACAAAATAAAGTGAAAACAATCCAGTTTCCTAATCATGTATCTAGAATCCTGACACGAAAAAAAAAAGAATTGGACTTTCTTAAAGCTTAGTAGTTAACATTTTTAAAAACTTTTGCCAGTAATTAAAGTGCAACAACATGAATCTGAAAGACAGTCTTACTGAAGCAAACTTATTGAGTATTATAAGACTGCCTATAACTGATAAAACTAATTTTTTAAGATGTACTATTTTTTTAAGATTAACTATAATTGATTTAAAAAAGGGTAAAATCTAGGTATGACTGATAAATAAAAATCTGATTTTTCTAAAATATTATTACCTCTAGACAAGCAACACCTGCCCATCTGATCAAAATTTCCTATTAGCTTTTTTCAGACTAAAAGGATATACCATTATTGAAAGTAAACCAGATCCAATACTTGGGGGGGGTGAGGGGATACCACAAGATCAATTATAAAACTTTCAAACCAGAATTGTTAATAACTCTATACCTTTTCCTAATTTAATAAAAGAACCAACAAAATAATTAGTGAATATTTGTGTCACATTCTTTGTTTATTCTATGCCAGAGGTCAACAAAATACTACAGCACAGAGATCAATTTTAGCCATCTACTTCTTCTGTAAATACAATTTAATTGTAACATAGTCACATCCACTCATTTATGTATCATCTACAGCTGCCTCTGCACCACCACAGTTGGCATAGTTGCAACAGAGAAAACACTTATTATCTGACCCTTTAAGAAAAAGTTAGGTAAAATAAAGAAAACAAAATAAAAAGAACAGAAAATATTGCTAACCACTGGTCTATGTTAAAATATATGCTTATGGACCACTCACTATGTGCTACAGGCTTATGAGAAATAGCAGATAGAAAGATAAGATGTTTTCTGTCATCTAATGGATTATCATCTAGCAAGGGAAAGGGATTTAGAAAGCAACACAGAGAACCATACCTCTGAGCCAGAGCCAGAAGGATGAGTATTTTCCATGATAAAGTAAAAAGCCTTCCAGATAGAGGAAATAAGCTATGCACAGTAGCACAAGCCTGCAATCACAATGACTTGGGAGGCTAAAGTAGGAAGATCACAAGTTCGAAGTCAGCCTCAGCAACTTAGCAAGACCCTTAGCAACTCAGTGTGATCCTGTCTCCAAATAAAAAGGACTGATGATGTTGCTTAGTGGTTAAGCACTCCTGGCCTTAATCCCCAATACTCACTTCCACAAAAAAAAAAAAAAAAGAGAAACAGAAAAACTGTTGTGAAAATGTGGGCTGTATATTTAAAGGGCATACAGCCTTAAACATACATAGTACCATACAATAGCATTAATATAAGTTAAGAAAAAGTAAACTTGGGGAAATTATAATTTTTCAAACTTTACTGGAAATTGTGGACACTTTACAGGCAATGGGGAGTAATCAAAGGTGGTTTTTAACTTCTTTTAAATATATATTTTTTAGCTGTGGGTGAACACAATACCTTTATTTTATTTATTTATTTATTCTTATGTGGTAGCAACGATCGAACCCAGTACCTCAAACACGTTAGGCAAGTTATCTACCACCAAGCTAAAACCCCAGCCCCATCAAAAGTTTTAAAAGAAAGAAGAGATAAAGAAACTGTTTTAGAGAGATATTCTAGGACTTTCAGATGGTAAAGTCCTGTATTCATTTACCTTCTGAGCTCCTAACAACCAATGGATAAAACATAAAGGAGAAAACAAAAAGGGTATAAGTTCAAGGACTGGGGTTGTGGCTCAGCGGGGACGCTCACCTAGTACGTGCAGGGCGCTGGGTTCGATCTTCAGCACCGCATAGAAATGAATAAATGAAATAAAGGTATTGTGTCAACTACAATTAAAAAAGTATTTTTTTAAAAAAGGGCACAAGTTCAAAAATAAACAGGGACTGGGTTGTGGCTGGGTGGTAGAGCGCTTGCCTAGCATATGTGAGGCCCTAGATTCGATTCTCAGCACCACATATAAATAAGTAAAATAAAGGACCACGGACAACTAAAATATATACATATGTATTTTTTTTAAAGTATGCTTAAAAGAAAACAAACATTTCCAAGAATGAAAACTGAACAGAAACACAGAACAGTGCAGAAGGCTGAATCCCTGACCATGTGGGATCCTGGGCCCAAAACCAAGCTCTGGCAGCATTTCCTATAAATCACTGAAACTAGTAGGATTCAAAGAAAAAGAAGAGAAACCAGAGTCGGGTTTGATGCATGAAGGCAACTCAAGTGGGAATGAAAGAGGGCCTCTTTTCCATCCTTTTCAAAGAAAGAAGGTTGAAAATAAATGCCAGCAACTTCTCCTTGAGACTATTATCCATTAGAAAGTCATGGGCCTAGGAAGCCTGAAGGATACACATAAAATTATGGGTCCAGAAATCATACCCCACCACCTGCTGGTTTGCCTAAATTTGCTAAATCCCTTATCACTATAAGGCACAATAACACTCATTTCTGAATTGGGAATTAAGCATTAAACACAAAAATCATAAAAGCTTAAAAGTAAATAAAAGATAAAAGCAGTTAATGAAATAAACAAAAAAATGGTTGGGAAAACTGACAAAATCCAAAGCTGATTTATTATGATAAAAACAAAACAAAATTCTAAGAAGACTTAACAAGTTAAAAAGAGAAAACAAAAGCAATATTAAGGATTTTTTAAAAGCTAGATATAGATTTTTGTAAATACCATCAATAACTTCATCCACAACTTAAAAATCTTCTATGAAGTACAATTCCTCAAAAAAAAAGTTCAAAGAAAAATAGAAAAAATAAAGTAAAACATTTATTATTATTATAGAAAATTTATGAATAGTTTAAAATATATCTGGGGAGAACAAAACGTCAGAGCAGAATCACTGGTCAGGTCTACCAGACATTCAAGGAATGGGTAATCTTACCCTTACAAAAACTGCTCCACAGAATATAGAAATAGGGGACATTCTCCAATTCATTGTGTAAGGCTACAATAACATGGATGCCAAAAACCAGTGGAAGACAGTATGAGAAAAGGAAAGTATAGGCCAATCTTACTTTGAACACAAACAACAAACTTAATAAAAATACTAGCAAACAGAACCAAATAATGTTTTTGTATATGTATGAGAGGGCACAAAGGCATGTGTACCAAGACCAAGGAGTGGCATCCCAGAAATTTAAAAATGATCTAAAATTAGAAACCAGTTAATATATCACATTAAAATATTAAATGAGAGCCAGGGTGGTTGCACATGCTTATAATCCCAGCAGCTCAGGAGGCTGAGGCAGGAGGATCTTGAGTTCAAAGTCAGCCTCAGCAATAATAAGACACTGAGCAAAACTCAGTGAGACTCTGTCTATAAACAAAATACAAATAGGATGAGGATGTGGCTCAGTGGTCGAATACCCTTGAGTTCAATCACTGGTATCAAAAACTAAACTAAACTAAAATATTAAAGAGAAAGCCTATTTATATCATCATACTATTTGATAAAATTGAGTATTCCTTCTTAGTAGGTCTGGGAATTTCATTCAGTGGTAGAGTGCTTGTCTAGCATGTGCAAGGCCCTGGGTTCAATCCCCAGCACTGAAAGAAAAAAAAAAGAGGAGAGAGAAAAATACTTACTAAACTTGGGAGAAAAAAATCCTTAACCAAATAAAAGAGTATTTTGAAAAATCTATAGTCAGCATTGTACTTAAGGGTGAAATCTGCCAATACTGCCAGTAAAGTTAGAAGCAAGATAAAGAAGACTGCCATCATTGGTTCTATTCCATATTCTACTTAAGAAAGCAAGGTAAGTTCCTACTATCTCTAGTTTTTCTAGTGTTTTGAACATGAAAATGTGCTGTATTTTGTCAGATGCCTTTTCTGCATCTATTGAGATGATCATATGATTCTTGTTTTTAAGTCTATTAATATGATAAATTATGTTTACTGATTTCCGTATGTTGAACCAACCCTGCATTCCTGGGATGAATCCCACCTGATTGTGGTGTACTATCTTTTTAATGTTTTTGTATGGCACTTGCCCGAATTTTATTGAGAATTTTTCATTTATGTTCATCAGGGATGGTCTGAAGTTTTCTTTCCTTGAAATTTCTTTGTCTGGTTTTGGTATCAGGGTGATATTAGCCTCATAGAATGAGTTTAGATGTGTTCTCTCCTTTTCTATTTCATGAAATACTTTGAGGGGTATTGGTGTTAATTTTTCTTTGAAAGTCTTGTAGAACTCGGCTGAGAATACATCTGATCCTGGGCTTTTCTTGGTTTGTAGGGTTTTGATGTTGTTTTCTGTTTCGTTACTTGAAATTGATTTGTTTAAATCATGTATGACCTCCTCATTCAGTTTGGGTAGGTCATATGTCTCTAGAAATTTGTCAATGTCTTTGATATTTTCTATTTTATTAGAGTATAAATTTTCAAAATAGTTTCTAATTATCTTCTGTATTTCAGATGTGTCTGTTGTGATATTTCCTTCTTCATCTTGTATTTCAGTAATTTGAATTATCTCTGATTTTCTCTTCATTAGCATGGCCAGGGGTTTATCTATTTTATTTATTTTTTCAAAGAACCAACTTTTTTGTTTTGTCAATTTTTTCAATTGTTTCTCTTGTTTCGATTTCATTAATTTCAGCTCTCATTTTAATTATTTTCTGTCTTCTGCTTTTGGTGTTGATTTGTTGTTCTTTTTCTAGGGCTTTGAGATGTAGTGTTAGGTCATTTATTTGTTGACTTTTTATTCTTTTAATGAATGTACTCAATGCAATAAACTTTCCACTTAGTACTGCCTTCATAGTGTCCCAGAGATTTTGATGTTATATCAATGAACAAATATCCTTTCTTCTCAGAAGCACATGGCTCCTTCTCAAAAACAGACCATATCTTATGCCACAAAGCATAATATGTTCATTGATGAATGAAATATTCTATATATGTCTGTTAAGTCTAAATTATTGATTGTATTATTTAGTTCTACAGTTTCCTTATTTAGTTTTTGTTTGGAAGATCTGTCCAGTAGTGAGAGAGGTGTGTTAAAGTAATCCAGTATTATTGTATTGTGGTCTATTTATATGCTAAACCCAAGGCCATTCTAAATGGAGAAAAATTGAAAGCATTCCTGCTAAAAACTGGAACAAGACAAGAATGTCCTCTTTCACCACTTCTATTCAACGTCATCCTTGAAACTCTAACCAGAGCAATTACACAAAAGAAAGAAATTAAAGGGATACAAATAGGTAAAGAAGAACTCAAACTATCACTATTTGCTGATGACATGATTCTATATCTAGAAGATCCAAAAATTCCACTAGAAAACTTCTAGAACTAATAAATGAATTCAGCAAAGTAGCAGGATATAAAATCAACACCCGTAAATCAAATGCATTCCTATACATCAGTGATGAATCCACTGAAGAGAAATTAGGAAAACTACTCCATTCACAATCACAATAGCCTCAAGTAAATAAATTAATTAATTAATTAATGGGAATCAATGTAACAAAAGAGGTGAAAGACCTCTACAATGAAAACTACAGAACATTAGAGAAAGAAACTGAAGAAAACCTCAGAAGATGGAAAGATCTCCCATGTTCCTGGATAGGCAGAAATAATACAGTCAAAATGGCCATACTACCAAAAGCGTTATACAGATTTAATGCAAATCCTATTAAAATCCCAATGACATTCTTCATAGAAATAGAAAAAGCAGGCCCAAATCTTCATCATGTCAGCCTAGGATCTGACTTCCTTAATAAGACTCCTAAAGCGCAAAAAGATCAAGAATCAATAAATGGGATGGATTCAAATTTAAAAACTTCTTTTTAGCAAAGGAAACAATAACATGAGGAGAGAGCCTACAGATTGGGAGAAAAATCTTTACCACATGCCCCTTCAATAAAGCATTAATCTCTAGGATACATAAAGAACTCAAAAAAACTTAACAAAAAAAAACACAAATAACCCAATCAATAAATGGGCAAAGGAACTAAGGAGACACTTCACAGAAGAATATAAGTGTTCAACATCTCTAGCAATTAGAGAAATGAAAATCAAAATTACTCTAAGATTTCATCTCACTCCTGTCAGAATGGCAATTATCAAGAGTACAGGCAACAATAAATGTTGGCGAGGATGTGGTGAAAAAGGTACACATATACATTGCTGGGGGCACTGCAAATTGGTGCAACCACTATGCAAAGCAGTATGGAGATTCCTCAGAAAACTGGGAATGAAACCACCATTTGACCCAGCTATCTCATTCCTTGGTTTATACCCAAAGGACTTAAAATCAGCATACTATAGTGACGCAGCCATACCAAGTTTATAGAGCTCAATCCACAATAGCTAGACTATGGAACCAACCTAGATTTCCCTCAATAGATGAATGGAAAAATAAAATTGGTATATATACTCAATGGAGTATAATTCAGCTTTAGAGAAGAGTGAAATTATGGCATATGCTAGTAAATGGTTGGAGTTGGATAATATCATGCTAAGCAAAATAAGCCAATCTCATAAAACCAAAGGCTGAAGGTTTTCTCTAATATGCAGATGCTAATTCACAATAAGAGGGGGGGTGGCACTAGGTAAGAACAGCATTACTTTAGATTAGGTAGAGGGAAGTGGAGGAGATGTGGGGATAGGAAAGATAGTAGAATAAAACAGACATCATTACAATATATATATATATATGACTACACGACCAACATGATTCTGCAACATGTACACTCAGAAAATGAGAAATTATATCCCATCTATGTATGATATATTAAAGTGCAAAAAAGCATTCTACTGTCATGTACAACTAATTAAACCAAATTTTTTAAAAAGCAAGGTAAGGGCTGGGATTATGGCTCAGCAGTAGAGCGCTTGCCTAGCATGTGTAAGGACCTGGGTTCGATCCTCAGCACCACATTAAAATAAATAAATAAAGATTGTGTCCAACTACAAAACAAAACAAAACAAAAAATCAAGCTAAGAAAGAAAGCTACAAAATAAAAGAAAATATAAAACAGACACCAAGAAAGTACAATCAGTTAGGAAGGTATTGACAAACTCCAGGCAAGAAGCAACGACTGCACTGACAAAAAACAACAGAAAGAACACTTAAGAAAAATTCTTGAGGTGGGGTTGGGGTTGTGGTTCAGTGGTAGTGTGGTCACCTAGCACATGAGAGTCGCTGGGTTCGACTCTCAGCACCACATAAAAATAAATAAAATAAAGATATTGTATCTAACTACAACTAAAAAAAAATTTTTTTTAAGTACATGTATGAAAGAAAATTTAAAAAATAATTCTTCAGGAACTGAAAAATAACCAAGGTTAATTAAAATTTAAAATTTTGACTTGGTAACCAAGTTTTGACAATTCTGGTTCAGAACCCTGAGAACATTTATAATAATTAAAAATTAGTTGTAGCTCAGTGGCAGAGCACCTGCCTTACACATGTGAGGCACTGGGTTCTATCCTCAGCACCACATAAAAGCAAACAAACAAAATAAACAAAATAAAGGCATGCTGTCCATCTACAATTACAAAAAAAAAAAAAAAAATTAAAAGAGAATCCAAGGAAAATGAAATCCAGTATCTATAATATCTAAGAAGAAAGGATATGTTAAGTGCCTGTGACTGAATGGTAATACTGAGTACAAAAACATGTTAATTTTTCTCTTCCACTTTTTTCACTTCACAAGAACTTTCTTACTAAATTATTCCCTTGCTTAAAAATGTTACCCTACTGCCATAAATGACACAAGTAAAAATTAACACAAACTTTTAAAACAGAAATGAATTGAACTTACTGGTGAAAAGATTACTTAGTGAATTTTCTTTCGATAATTCCTTTGAGGATGAAATGCCAATATGTACGATAAAAATGTAAGGTGCATCTTGCCAGGTTTGCAATGGTTCGTGCATTACCTAGAGAGGGAAAAAAGGCATCAAAATTTAGGTCTTAAGAATTAAGAGCACAAGTTAGCAATATAATATGAGGTTTTTGCTACAGAATATACCTCAGAAACATGGCAGAGTTCTTAATTTTCATTCATTAAAACAGTAGGTATAACAAATAAAATAAGTCTACAGTACAAACAATAAAGTTGCTGGATTATAAATTACTGAAAGACAGAACACCTTGTATCTTATTATAAACAAAAGTCACATTTAATGTATTTACTTTTTACCATAGAAAATCTCAACTAAAAATCACTTAACCATTAAGCCTGGCATGCTAGGATACTGAGTTACGTTTTACAGTTATCACAAAATTAAGGAATTTGATGTCAATGAACATGAATAATATACATCAATTCCTGAATCTAATTGCCTTTGCTCAAAGACTTTTCCAAAACTACCAGAATTTCTGACACAGTCTCATACTTCAATAAAAAATTTTATCTTGGGCTAGTCTATATGGGAGGCAAGAGTCATTGCCTGCTGAAGTAAGAGAAGTTAATAGCCTTCAAGTCCTCTGACAAGATTTTGCAGAGTTTGTGAGGAAAATTCACAGCTTCAACACCATGGTTAGAGTATGTTCTATTATCCAGAATTACTGACCCTTTCCTGAACTTGTTTATTAGCCAATAAAATTTATTTTGTGTAATAAACTGCTTTGTTATTAATTTTATATATTTTAAAACTACTCTTACAAATTTCAAAAGGTACTGATTAATTGTCTCAGAGTCCAGGATTTAACAAAAGTATGCATTTAACTCTGGAATGTACATATTTTGACCTTGTAAAAATAAAATTTATGGCTGGGATATAGCTCAGTTGGTAGAATGCTTGCCTCGATTACACAAGGTCCTGGGTTCCATCCCTAGCACCACCACCACCACCAAAAAAAAAAAAAAAAAAAATTGTTTTAAAAAACATTTATATGCCAAGCACTGTTAGGCATGTAAATGTAACCCTTACTACAAACTAAATCCCCAAAATAATCCTATCAGATAGGTACTATTATCTTCTTTTTACATTTTTTGAGGTAAATTCCATATCATAATTTTAACAATTTTATTATGTATAATTCACACGTAATGTGGTACATGCATGATATTGCACAAACATCACCCCCACGGAATTCTAAAACATATTCAACATCCCAAGAGGAAATCTTTATTCATTAATCAATAACACTCCATCTCTTCTTCTCCCTACCACTTAAAACTACTGGTCTATTTCCTGTCTCTATAGATTCCTCTGTTATGGACATTTCATATATGGAAAGAATCACACATTATTTGTCCTTTTGAGCTGACTTCTTTCATTTAACACACTTGTTCAAGGTCCATCTCTGTTGAAACATGTTTAAGTATTTCATTCATTTTTATGGATGAATGATATTTCATGGACATAAAAAATTGTTTTTCATTCCTGCTTGGAGTTCAAGTTTGAGATGGTTTTCAATCTTTATGAAATTCAAGCTTTCATCAAATTTGGCTATTATTTCTTCAACTAGTCTTCTCGTACCTTTCTCTTTTCTCCTTCTCATACTCTCATTATGTGTATGTTGGTATACTTGATGGTGTTCCACAGGTCTTCTAAGCTCTGTTCACTTGTTTTCATTCTTTTCTTTCTGCTCCTCTGATGGACAATTTCAATTGTCCTATCTTCAAGTTCATTCTCTCTTCTGCCTGCTCAAAAATACCCCTCTAGACAATTTTTCATTTCCTTTAATGTACTTTTCAACTTTACATTTCTTATTTTTTTTAATATATTTTTTGTTTTATCTCTATGTCCTCCTGGTTTCTTTTAGTTGTCTGAAAATATGTGAGACAGTTCATTTAAAGTCTGTTGTCTACTGGACAAAGTGGCAGCTTCTTTCCCCTACTAAGCTTCTCTTAGTTATTTTTAATTTTTGAACTTAAAAAAAAGTTCTGTGAAAGTTGGTATGTGAAATTTTTCACCAGCGTAATAGTTGTTTTGGTGGAAGAGTGGAAACCTAAACACCCCTACTTGGTAACCTCAATGACATCATTCTTATGAGCTCCATTTTACTGTGCACAAAACAGAGGCACACAAGAGAATAACTATCCATCCTAAGTCAAAGTATTAATCACGAAGAGGAATTTTGAAATCTAGGACATCTGACCCCAGAGCTTGTCTTTTATCATACCAGCTCAATTACCAATTATCTCCTCCACCTTAAAAGATCGGTCTTAAAAACAGTGCCTTCATGATAGTGCCCCAACACTATAACAACCTTTCAACAACAGGTTCTTTTTCTTTTTCTGGTACTGGGGATTGAACCCAAGAATGCTGTTGAGCTACATCCCCAGTCCTTTTTACTTTTAATTCTGAAGCACAGTCTTATTAAATTGCTGAGGCTGACTTCAAACTTGTAATCTAATCTATTAACCTCCTTCTACCAAATAAATTGCTGGGATTACAGGTTTGCACCACTGCATCTGGCTTCAGCAGAACTTTCCACAACCATCAGTAAGGTAAGATAATTAAAGCTGCATGTGGGATTCCAGTTATCATTGCTGGGAGAAAAGCACACTACAAGGGTGGTTTTAATTCCAATACATTCTGTTTTTAATAAAGCACTGGTGGAATTATAATGATTTCAAACAAAATATACTTTTATCATAAAACTAGCAAGTGCACCCATTGGCATTCACCTAAATACAATTAAAAAACAAAAACATGTACACAAGCGTTTACAGGAGCTTTATTCATAACTGCTAAAATTTGGAAGCAATCAGATGTCCTTCAACAGCCAAATGAAGAAACCTGTGATACATCCAGACAATAGAAGACTATTTAGGACTAAACAGACCACCCAAGGGAATCTTAGATAAATATTACTAAAAGCAAGAAGCAAATCTGAAAAGGCTACATATATGTATGATTCCAACCATATGATGTTCTGGAAAAGGTTAAACTAGGGAAATAGATCAGTGATTGCCATGAGTTAGGAAAGAGGGAGAGATGAACAGGAGGAGGACAGAGGCTTTTCAGAAGGCTGAAGCTATTCTGTATGATAGTATTATGGTGGAAATGTCATTATACATTTGTCAGAACCCAAAATATAAAACACTAAGAGTGAACCCTAATGAAAACTATGGACACTGGCTGCTGATGTGTGGATGCTAGATTATCAATTATACCAACTGTACTACAATGTTACAGTACATTGATGGTGAAGGAGGCTGAATATGCAGGCACAGAGTGGGGCATGGAAACTACTTGTATCTTTTGCTGGATATTTTAGTAAACCTAAAACTAATAAAGTCTATTAATTTGTTAAAAATCACAATAACAAATATCAAATTATTGCTTAAATTTAAAAACCAATCAAAATATTGAAAACATTCCTTTTATCAATCCTTTCTTAACAGAAGAGACAGGGAAAGGACATTTCCTCTACAAACATGCATGCTTCATGAAAACTTTAATAAAACAGGGTGGAGGTACTGAATTTCTGAGTACCCTTTAAATAGGATTAAAAGTATTCACTTTAGACCCAAATTTTCAGGAAGATAAAAGCACAGATTTTTTTTTTTTTTACTTCTTTTAATTATAATCTAAGTATTTCACAAGATTACTTGTAATATTCAATAGGGTCATCTTTCAGCCAGGTTTTTTTTTCACTAGGAACAGGATTCAAGCCTTGAAGAGAATTCAAAGTGTGATACTCACAGAAGAAACTGAATAAAACACAATTACAAACAGCCAACATGCACATAAGTGTTCATCTTCAAGAATAATTTTTTCAATACAATTTATAGTAATAGGGCTGGGGTTGTGGCTCAATGGTAGAATGCTTGTCTAGCACATGTTAGACATTGGGTTCGATCCCCAGCATCACATAAAAAAACTAAGTAAACAAAAGGTATTGTGTCCAACTACAACTAAAAATATTTTTTTAAAAACAATTTATAGTAATAAATTGTCACTGTATCTAAACAAACTGTCTAAAATCTGTGTTGAATAATAACAGCCATTGCTTGTGAACAAGCAGGGAAAAAACACTTACATTCTTAGGATGATAAACTGCTAAAACTTCTCTACAGAGTACTTTGAAAAAGCATAGAAAAAGAATTCTTAGACTCAGCAATTCCACTTCTAGGAATTAAGAGGAAAGAAAGTAATACAAATATGCACAAAGACATACCTAGACATTATGGATACGACCCTATCAAAACAGTAAAAATCTGGAAAACAACCCAATATATATGGATTAAGTTAACTGTTAAAACTGTGGTGAATGGAATACTATGCAGTCACGAAAAGGTGAGATAGTATTAAATGTACCAATTTAGCAGTGAGGGAAAAAAAAAACATTAAACAGGAGCATCTATGGGGCTGGGGAAATAGCTCAGTGGTAGAGCACTTGCCCTGGGTTCAACCTCCTTTTTGCAAAAAAAGAAAAAAAACAAGACATATGTAAAATGATCTCATTTTGGTTAATATACAAGTACTCTGTGCAATCACAGAGAAAATAAAATTAGCTGCTAGGGAAAGAAATTCTTTTTGAAAAAATTTTAACTTTTTTTAAATTTTTAGTTTAATTTTAATTTTTTTAACTAACTTTTTTATTTATATATGACAGCGGAATGCATTACAATTCTTATTACACTTATAGAGCATAATTTTTCATCTCTGGTTGTATACAAAGTATACTCATACCAATTCGAGTCTTCATACATGTATTTTGAATAATAATGTCCATCACATTCCACCATCATTTCTAACCCCATGCCCCCTCCCTTCCTTCACACACCTCTGCACCACATAAAAATAAATATCTAGAATTCCTCTATTCCTCCCATGCTCCCCCTCCCTACCCCACTATGAATCAGCCTCCTTACACCAGAGAAAACATTCGGCACTTGGTTTTTTGGGATTGGCTAACTTCACTTAGCATTATCTTCTCTAATTTCATCCATGATTTTATTCTCTTTTATTGCTGAGTAATATTCCATTGCGTATATATGCCACATTTTCTTTATCCATTCATCTATTGAAGGGCATCTAGGTTGGTTTCACAGTTTAGCTATGTGAATTGTGCTGCTATAAACATCAATGTGCCTATGTCCCTATAGTATGCTGTTTTTAAGTCCTTTGGGTATAGGTAAACTGAGGAGAGGAATAGCTGGGTCAAATGGTGGTTCCATTCCCAATTTTCCAAGAAATCTCCATACTGCTTTCCATATTGGCTGCACCAATTTGCAGTCCCACCAGCAGTGTATGAGTGTACCTTTTTCCCCACATCCTCACCAACATTATTATTGTTTGTATTCATAATAATGAATTTTAACTTTTAAATCAAATCAAAACCTTTAATTAATATAGAATTCCTCTGAAGTCAGAAAATAGAGATCTAGAGACAAATGTGGGGCTGGGGATGTGGCTCAAGCGGTAGCGCGCTTGCCTGGCGTGCGTGCGGCCCGGGTTCGATCCTCAGCACCACATACAAACAAAGATGTTGTGTCCGCCGAAAACTAAAAAATAAATATTAAAATTCTCTTTCTTTCTCTCTCTCTCTCTCTCTCTTTTAAAAAAAAAAACTACAAAATAATAAAAACAAATGGGTACAGTAAGATATAAGTAAGATACTATGCAGGTATTTAAGTAATGACACAATACAACATTTATTGAACTGGAAAGATGTCCACATTATACACGTTAAAGTTAAGTATGCTAAGTTAAAACAGGTTGCCAGGCTGGGATTATGGCTCAGTGGCAGAGCACTTGCCTAGCATGTATGAGGCACTTGGTTCAATTCTCGGCACCACATAAAAATAAATACATAAAATCTTTAAAAATGTAAAAATAACTCTTTTTTAAAAAAAGTTGCCATAACACACACTGTAAGATTCCCTTTCTAAAATAAATATAAAATGCACATAGAAGATAAATATATTTATATATATCTGTGTGGTAACATTATAGGTGATTATTTTCTTCTTTTTGCTTATGCACATTTTCTAAATTTGGACAGTGAATTCATCCATATTAGTAATAATAATAAAAAAGACAATAGTCAAATTCTGTTTAAAAAAAATTAATGAGGGCTAGGGTTGTGGCTCAGTGGTAGAGTGCTCATCTAGCATGTACAAGGCCCTGGGTTCCATCCTCAGCACCACATAAAAAAAAAATTAAATAAAACAAAGGTATGTGTCCAACTACTTCTAAAAAATAAATATTAAAGAAAAGTAATGAACACTGTCATGCCTACCCCATTTTCACTTTAAACTTTTGTACAATAAAATTGGAATGGAGGTTGCAAGGACACTTGCAGAATGGCCAAATAAGAACTTCTGAAAATCCAGTCATCCACAAAAGTAATGATAACACTGTCAAAAACTATCAAAATTAACTTTTTTGGAACTTGAGAAATTAAAGACTCACAAAAATCCAAGAACTGTTTCAAGAAAAATAGCTGAAACCTCAGTAAGATAAACAAGCTCATAAAGTTTTTGTTTACCCTAATTTCATTCTTTTCTTCCAAGCTCGTGAAACCAATGTCCTTGAAACTGGTGATGGCTTTGAAAAACAGCAATTTGATGACACAGGAAAAAGGAAAACAGATTTGGAGATCCCTAAAGACCAATGACCTGAGCTGACTAGCAGGTTGCTGAAAACCTCCAATCTCAGGGCTTCTCTATATTTGACCTCAGGGATTACTCAACATGAAAATCCCATACTCAGAGCATTTGTCAAAAACACTTAGCAACAATAATTAAAGATCATAGCTACCTATGCAACATTAGGAGATGAAGCTATCAAGAAGCAGAACAAAAACTGAAGAGGAAAAAGTCAAGAATGAGATGCCCCATAGGAACTTTGAAAAATTCCAAAATACTCATGGAAATCTGTGGCCAGGCAAATGTGTAGGGCAGTGCACACATGCCTATAGCTATGCACAGGCCAGGGGAAACCTGAGGAGGTTCTAATCATTCATCTCTGGCAGATCATAAGGGTCTGCGCAGAATCAAGTAAAGGTTAAGACAGAGTTGTAAACTGTAAAGGAAGACAGGCACCAGGTCATGTATTGTATGATTCCATTATATAAAATATCAAGAAGAGACAAACCTACAGAGACAGAATGTGGATTAGTGATTGCGAAAGACTGGAGAATGAAAAATGGAAAATAACTGATAATGGCTACCAGGTTATTTTTCAGCATGATAAAGAATTTTAAAATTAGTAGTTAGTGGTTATACAACTTGTGAATATACTAAAAACCATTAAAAACTTTAAAAGTTTTGTGCTATTATATCTTAAGTTGTTATAAAATTAATCAGCTTTGTAAAAAAAAAAGCATGACCAAACATGGATAACTATTTTACTTCCTCTATATTTTTAACTGAAAATTTTGTGAAGAATTAGTTATTATAAATTAGAAAGCAAAATAAGCCTTAATACAAGGTGTATTTATGAAAATTTAAAGCACATATATAACTTTTAGCCTTTTAATTTTCCAAACTTTATTCCAATTATATTCTAGCATTGATAATTTTAGATGGAATTTAAAGTCCTTTTGAAAAAGTTGTTTCCTGTTAACAAATACTTATTGAAGGGAGGAATAATTAAGAAAGCAGTACAGATCTATATGGAAAATACAGAAAACGCAAAAGATAAATTAAAAAGCTGGTAATATTACCCAGAGGCAACCATTACTGGTGTTTAGCTTCCAGTATTAAGTTTCTTTTAAATGTTAGCATACTGAGAGAACAATTAAAATATGTATAAATTAAAATATGGTCAAATGCCCCAAATACCCAAATAGACTTACAGTTCTGTCTCCAGTAAAGGTAAGATTTGTTCCATTATCCTTAGCCTATAAATATCACAAAAAAGAAAAGAAAATTAATTCAGAATTTTTACTTTCCTCTCAGAAATATAAAAGATATAAAGAAATAAAAATACACAAGGAAAACAATTACCTCCTGTTTTTCTCCTAAAAGAGGTAGCCGATGCAAAAACTCCCCAGAAAAACTCTATCAAAAGAAACACAAATTAAAGATATATAAATAGTAAAAGGAAAGTGTGCTTTAAAATACTCAGAAACAGTTAAAGCAAACATAATAAAAACTATAATAGAGCATCCACAGTCAAAAATTTCTTAAAAAACCCTGCCGAAAACTGAAAAATAATAACAAACCAAATTGTCGATTTCTCTGTAAGGATAACAAATGTTTAAGAATGACAAAACCTTAAGATACAGGGTATCTGCAGAGGATGGCAGATCTCACAAAATTCTCTCTTGTTGTACAGATGAGGAAAATAAGATTTAAAAAGTATAAAAACTATAAATAAATAGGATTTCAACCTAAATTCCTGACTCTCAAGTCCACTATTTCTTCTACCACAGAACACTCAATGGTTGTACAAAAGACTACACTAATTGCTCATCTTACCAATTATTGGTAGATGAGGCATTTTCCTTCCTGAGTAGTTAGATTATGTAATTCAATTCTTACATTAGACTGGAGAAGAGAAAATTTTACCAAAATGTGTACATGAATCTGGAAAGAGTATATCAGATTTAAAAGTAGGGAACAAGCACTAGGAGTCAACACATAGCTTTCCATAATCAAATCTAAGAAAGACCAACCAATCCCCTTAGCTTGGAGATAAATTTGGAGAACCAACAGAAAACATACAAATGACTCAACGTCTTTTCTGGCTTCTTTTTTTTTTTAACCATTTCTCTTCCATTTAAAAGCTATTTCCTTTTCCTTTCAAGTCCGTAAAATCTAAGCTATGGCTGGGCGCAGTGGCACACGCCTGTAATCCGAGCAGCTGGAAAGGCTGAGACAAGAGGATAGCGAGTTCAAAGCCAGCTTCAGCAAGGCAAGGATCTAAGCAACTCAATAATACCCTGTTTCTAAATAAAATACAAAACAGGGCTGGGGATGTGGCTCAGAGCTCAAGTTCAATCCCCAATACACCTCCCTGCCAAAAATCTAAACTATGACAAGAACTGAACTCTAATAATTCAATAATCAATTACTTCATTTGCTTATCAATTAGCAATTCTTAATTGAAATCTTATAAATAGGCCAGTGTGGTGACACACACCTGTAATCCCAGATACAAAGAAAGGCTAAGGTGGGATGACTGCATATTTGAGGTCAGCCTTGACAATTTAATAAGACTCTGTCTCCAAATAAAACATAAGAAGGTCTGGGAGTATAGCTCAGTGGCAGAGAGCCCCTGGGTTCAATCCCCAGTACCAAACAAAAACAAATATTATAAATAAACTTTACCTCTAGAGACTGGATAGAATACCTAACTTTCAGGGAACTCCCTGCCATTTCATGGCAATTTGGAAAAATATTCCCAAGCAACTTTTTCAATATTTTTTCAGGGGTTTGGTGGGGATTGAATCAAAGTCCTTACACATGATAGGCAAGTGATCTACCACTGAGATACATCCTCAACCCCTCCAAAGCAATTTTTAAATCAGTAAAGCAAAGACTATCAAAATAACTATTTTCAATATCTATGATTCTATTTCTAAGTAAATAGAATTTCATTTTAGAAACCACACTTATATAATATAAATATTTATAGCATCAAAACTTATATATATTAATCATCTCTTCTTTATCTAAAATAAGGTATAAAACTCCACTTTAAGACAGTGACATCCTTTTGACTTCAGATCTATAGTAGTAAAACATAAAAAAAAAAAAAACCCTGATTTTTCTGGGAACCTAGTAATTAGATGAGGCAAGAGAATTAAAAATTTGAGGTGTTAAGGGTTGAAGATGTAGCTCAGTGGTAAAATGCTTGTCTAGCATGCACAAGATGCTGGGTTTGATCAGAAGGATTGCAAAAATAATAATAATTTCTTTTTGAGGCATTAAATGCCCATCAACAGATGAATGAACAAATGTGAAATATACTAACAAGGGAATATAAATCAGTCTTAAAAGGGAATAAAATTCTGATACATGATACAACACAGATGAACCTTGGAAACATGTGAAGTAAAAGAATCCAGAACAAAAAGTATATGATATTACTTAAGAGGCATCTAGGACAGTCAAATCATAGAGATAGAAAGTTACTAGGGACTAGGAGTGGATGGCAGTGACTGTTTAATAGGTTTGAGTTTCAGTTTGGGATGATGAAAATTCTGGAGCTAGACAGCGGTGATAGTTAAAGTCACTGAATTGTACTTACAAGGTTAAAATGACAATATATATCTTCCACAATAAAAAAAAAAGTCTGCTTTTTACATACAAAGTATATCCTCTCTTTAATGAGATGAATATATAAGTGGTTGACTATGCACCTATCAAAACAAACTTCCAAATTATTTCACCTACAAGAAATAATTGTAGGGCTGGGGTTGTAGCTCAGTGGTAGAGCTCTTGCCTTGCATGCATGAGGCCCTGGGTTCTATCCCTAGCACCATATAAAAATAAGCAAATAAAGATATTGTGTCCATCTACAACTAAAAAAAAATTAAAAAAAAAAAAAGAAATAATTGTAGGGGGAACTAATTATGTTAAATACATATAGAATTACATTATCCACCTCTTCTATATCCCTTTTTAAGATTACCTGTGTTTTAAAGAGTTCGCTGCAGTTCTGGAATAATTTTGATGATGTCTGGTATTTCCCAGACAAGCCTCTTTTTTCCTTAAGTTTTTCCAAATATGTCTCTACTTCTTCTGCCTGGAAAAGGGGAGATACAAAGTATTTACACAAATAAACCACTGTTTTGGTTCTTGATAAGTGGCAACAATTTATTCACCATTGTTTTTGTACCAGGAGTGCATAGCAAAAAGAATTTGATACAAAGTATTTAATTTACCTGTCACATATAAGATATTCAGAGGATAACAAATAGATCAAATTTGTGGTACAAGTTTTTAGTTTGCTATTTTAAAAATTAATAGCATCAAGCAAAGACCATAAAACAGTATCAGGAATCTAATGTTAAACTCTGAAGTGCTGAATTCTTGTCTTTGGCTCACAAAGGATAGTTCTCTAGGAAATCTGAGGGAAACTGTCAGAGTTCAGAGTTTCTGTCACATGAAAATACATTTGAAAGAGTCACTGACCAACTTAAAATTAATAAAAAGATATACACTTCCTCATAAACTATTGTAAACTATTGTAAACTTGTAAACTAGTTCAGAGTTTCTGTCACATGAAAATACATTTGAAAGAGTCACTGACCAACTTAACATTAATAAAAAGATATACACTTCCTCACAGCTATTGCTGATACTCTCCAACTTCTATCTTTGTGACCTATTAGTTCTGATTTTTCTCCAATATCCACATCTCTGATGTTGCCTTCATTAGAAAAAGCTCCAATACCAAACCTCCAACCTTTTGTTTTATCATCTTCATATTTTCATCTTATAGCAATCCAAAATACTTGATACTTGCATTTCCTATGAAGACAATCTGCTAAGCTCTTAACCACTTTATACAAGTTTCAAATGTCTGAGCCTTTTACTGAAAATTCAATTAGTAAGCAAGCAAGAGAAAAGTATCACTGATAATTCAAACTATATTCTGAAATGTTACAAATTCTCTCTTAAATTCTTCACACCTTTCATTCCTTTCTGTCATAGTCAATCTCACCCAATGTTATATAACAAAAACAAAACACAAGTACCACTGCTGCATAAAAGATCATATAAAACTTCAGTATCAAGCAGAAATTTAAAATGCTTATGTTTTGAAAACCTACCTGGATGGTGGGCACTTTTTAAAGACCATGTTATCTTTGTAAAGAACTTCAAGAATAGAAAAATTTTAGGGGGGAAAAAAGAAATAAGATGCAAATTGCAAATCGTGGGCTAGAAACAGAATGGAAAAGGCCTGAAAAATCCATCTTAAGAGAAAGGTATCTTTAATGCTCAAATATCATGTACCATGGCAATTCTTTTTTATAACTTATAAATTTTATTTATTTTTTAAATTAATTTTTTAAATTTATATATGCAGCAGAATGCATTATAATTCTTATTACAAATACAGAGCACCATTTTTCATATCTCTGGTTGTACACAAAGTATATTCACACCAATTGGTGTCTTCATAAATGTACTTTGGATAATAATATCCATCACATTCCACCACCACATTTCACCACCAATTCTAACCCCATGCCCCCTCCCTTCCCTTCCCACCCCTCTGCCCTATCTAGAGTTCATGTATTCCCCCATGCTCCCCCTCCCTACCCCACTATGAATCAGCCTTCTTATATCAGAGAAAACATTCGGCCCAGGGCCCAGCCCCTCCACTGGCAGGGCAGTACCATGGCAATTCTAAAAAGAATGGTCCATAACCCCTTTCAGAAGGTCTAAGAAATCAAATTCTTTTTGCTATGCACTCCTGGTACAAAAACAATGGTGAATAAATTGTTGCCACTTATCAAGAACCAAAACAGTGGCATGAAACTGTACTAGCAGTTCCATTCTTCACAGTCACAAACTCAAGTTACAAAAAAAAAAAAAAATCTAAGATGTAAGAATGTCATTGACACACAGTAAAACTTTAAACAAGTCTGGGTCTGTGAGTACATGCCTTTTTTAATCACCTAAGTAACAAAATGGAAAGTATGCAAAATATGATAAATGAATATCTTGAAAAAAGCATTATGTAATTGTTTTGTCATGTGAGCAAAACATAACTTTTTTTTAACTTGAAAAAATGACTGACAAACTATGGTTATTCAGACTTGGTGATTTGGGAAATATTCTCCTAAATATCTGTCTCAAACCTGTCTTAAGATAAAAAAAATCAAAAATTAAAAGGACTAGGGATGTACCTCAGTGGTAGGGTAAGGGTACAATCCCTAGTGGGGTGGGGGAACAGACAGAGAATGGACGGAAAGAAAAGAGAGATCTGCAAGAATGCAAAATAAAGTTAACCCTCTATGCTTCTTGAAAAATAGTTATTTTCATTAAAAATATTATTTATAGTAACATGTAACAAGGTGCCACTTTAAAATAACTTACTAAATATATTTCCTCAGTTTTAATTTCTAAAAGAGAAACCAGTGTGCACAAAGGCTTTTGGTATCCACAATAATTTTAAGAATGCTAAGGACTATAACTTCAAGGAAGAAATTGATAATATTATAGAACTACTGATTAAGATGGGTATGAAAATAGAAATGAGAGTTATTAACAGTGAAATTTAGAGTTAAATATACAATGAGTTAATATTTTAAGGATTTATATAATTCCATCAACAATATTTTCTAAATGATCAATGAATGATATTAAAATCATGCGTGGGTAAAAGATCCATTCAAGGGACTGGGATTGTGGCTCAGCGGTAGAGTGCTCGCCAAGCACAGGCAGGACTCGGGTTCGATCCTCAGCACCACATAAAAATAAAGCCATTGTGTTGTGTTCATCTATACCTAAAAAAATAAATATTAAAAAGAAAAAAAAAAAAGATCCATTCAAGCATTTCATACTACAGGACACAAAAAAATTCACTAATATGATTTCAGATTCCACATTTCAACCGATCTTTAAAAAACTCCACTGATAAAAAATAAATAAAAATCTTAAACCCTTTTATAGTTTTGGTACAGAAACAGAAATATTCCTAATTATTTAAGAGATTACTCATATACCAGTTCTTTTTCCCAACTATGCATCTGTATGAGGTTAGATTTTCAACTTATACTTCAACCTAAAATAATATATCAAATAGGTTAAAAAATGAGATTTAGGAATCTAGCAGTCTTCTGTTCTGACAGATTTTAATTAAAAAGATCTACAAGTCAGACATGGTGACACACATGTACCAGCAGTACGGGAGACTGAGGCTAGCCTTAGCAACTTATCATAAAACTGTCTCAAAATTAAAAATTAAAAGGACTGGGGATGTAGCTCAGTGGTAGAGTGAGGGTTTAATCCCTAGCGGGGTGGGGGAAAAGATGGAGAATGGGCAGAAAGAGAGATCCATAAGAACGTAAAATAATGTTAACCTTCTATGCTTTTTGAAAAATAGTTATTTTCTTTAAAAATGTTATTTATACTAACACGTAAAAAGTTACATGTTTAATAATAACTTACTAAATATATTTCCTCCGTTTTAATTTCCAAAAGAGAAATCAATGTGAACAAAGGCTTTTGGTATCCACAATTTTAAGAATGCTAAGAGTTCTGTCAGGCATGGTGGCACAGGCCTGTAATCCCAGAGACTTAAGGAGGCTGAGACAGGAGGACCACAAATTGAAGGCCAGCCTAAGCAACTTAGCAAGAATCTATCTCAAAAATTAAAAAATATAAAAAAGGACTAAGGATGTAGCTCAGTGGTAAAGTGTCCCTGAATTCAATTCCCACTACCAAAAAATTAAAAAAAAAAAAAAGTGACAAAAGAATGTTAAGAGTTCCAAGATCAAGGGGCTGAGGTTGTGGCTCAGTGGTAGTGTGCTCGCCTAGCATGCATGAGGCACTGGGTTCAATCCTCAGAACCACATAAAAATAAAGACAATAAAGTCCATTAACAACTAAAAAAATATTTAAAGAAAAAAATAAAAAGAGCTCTAAGATCAAAAAGTCTGAGAACTTGAGGCTGGGGATATAACTCAGTTGGCAGAGTGCTTGTTTTACATGCACAAGGCCCTGGGTTTTAATCCCCAGCACCACAAAAAAAAAAGCCTGAGAATTGCTAATATAGCAGATCTGTAAATTGAGAACAATGGATTTTAGTTACAGCTCTACTCCTCCACAACTACATGATATTCTCTCCTCTATAAAATTAAGAGTTTGGGACCAGATGACCTTTCTAGAGTCCAAGAAAAATCTATAATTTTATGTTCCTTACCTTGAAATTGTAAATTTCATTGTAACAATCAGCACTTTTCAGAAACCAGGTAATGTTCAAAGACAAATCACAAGGTTCTCCATCAACTATAAAGAAATAATTATAAACAAAAGATGATTCTCAAGTGAAGCATTTTTCCAAAAAGCATTTCCCTATCATATTCTATTTATTATCTACCCTCTACTTAAATACTCAGAGATCATCCCTTCTCCTAACATAAGGAAATGGGTTAACATATGCAAAAAGAACTGAATATTCTTTAGATAAAATATAGTTATTTTCAGAAAGGGATAATAATTAAGTAGTTTTTTATTCTTTTGACTGTGGATCTATTTCTATACCTTAAAAACCTCAATTTCTAGATCTCTACTGGGAAAATTTGGGAGTGATAAAAACAGTTCCAAGTTAAAACCAGTCTTCTAGTAATCAAATATTTATTGAACAGAGTTTACAAAGGTACAACAGCACAGCATAGCACAGCATTAGGTCAAAGAAAAAAACAGACAGGAAAGAATTACTAAAGATACTTAAAGAAGCTATACTCTAGTTGAAGAGATACAGAATAACATGAAAAATGTCACATTCACAATTGTTAATTGTGGTTTAAATAATAGTTCCACTGAAGGAAAAATTCCTGGCTTGGACCTTGAAAGACATCAATAATGGACACAAAGAGCAATAAACAAAAAGCAAGCATGGCTGGGAAAGGTTGAAAAGACAGTATTAGATTTTTTTTTCAAAGCTCACCCTAGGCCTCATGAAATCATGCAAACTTCATATAATTCGAAGTTAGGAACACACTATTTTAACAGATCAAGGCACTATTCTGAAAATTTGGGAATGTAAATCTAACTATATGACTGATTAGCTGTCTCACCTAGGAGAAGTCAGCATTCTCCTTTATCTGGAAAAGCACTGGAAAAGGACAATACACTAAAGATTCCCTGCTTTATACAAATGTGACAATCATGACTGCATTCAGGAATCTACCTCTGGTTCACAACAAAAGCAGCAACCTAATTATAAGCTCCTCCTTTTTGTTTATTTTAAATTGTTTTCTCAGACTAATTTTTAAACAACCACACATTTTCATAGGGCAGTGCTAGAATATGCAAAACTTCAATTTGTTGAGTATAATTTATGGAAATGATATAAAGGATACTATAATCTAGCTATGAACTATTCAGAAGAACACCTCTAGAGCTAGGATTAATAAATTAAGTCAGTAAGAAAACATCCCCTAAAAAAGAATGCAAGGGAACTGAGCTGCAAAAATATTGCTGTTTATGTTAAAAAAAAAAAATTAAGACAAAGTTTAGAACTCCGAATGGAAGACCTGAATAGAGATAATGAAAATGGTCACATCTATGCCATCAAAGACCATATACCAGGCTGGGGTTGTGGTTCAGTGTTAGAGTGCTTGCCTCGCACATATGAGGCATTGTGTTCGATCCTCAGCACGACATAAAAACAAATTAAAAAAAAAAAAAGTATTGTGTCCATCTACAACAAAAAGAAAAAAAAAGACCATATACCATACGCACAAAAATATAAAATCAGAGCCAATTGGTACACAGAAGTAACAAAATTTTTAAGGAGCCTCAAATCCTCCAAAAAAACTTTAAAATATAGATCAAAATGCAGGTGAGAAAAATACTACTGTCTAAAAGAGTATCCAAGCCAGGAGAGTGGGCAGCTATAATTCCAGCTACTCAGGTGGACTGCAAGTTCAAGGCCAGCTTCGGCAACCAAATAAGACCCTATCTCAAAAAATACGTGGTGGCATACTCCTGTAATCCCAATAGCTCAGGAGGCTGAGGCAGAAGGATTGCAAGTTCGCAGTCAGTCTTAGCAATAGCAAGGTGCTAAGTAACTCAGTGAGACCCTGTCTCTAAATAAAATACAAAATAGGGCTGGGGATGTGGCTCAGTGGTTGAGTGCCCCTGAGTTTAATCCCCAGTACTGAAATAAATAAACAGGACTACAGGTGAAACTCAGTAATAGAGCGCCCTTAGGTTCAATCCATATTACCACAAAAAAATAAAAGAGTACCCAGCACATAATAAGTATTTAACAACTATTTACTAAACAATTAAAAGAATAAAATCATCTAATTACACCTTAAAACTTTGCACTTTCTAGAGGAAGGTATGTTTAGAAGTACACATTAGTCTGTTAAAAATACGTAGTGAACCTATTAACCAGTAATCCCAGCTACTCAGGAGGCTGAGACAGGATTTCAAGTTTGAGGTGAGCCCAGCCACATAGCGAGCCCCTGAATCAATACTAAAAAATAAAAATGCTTGGGATTGTAGTTCAGTGCTAAAGCACTCCTGGGTTTAATTCCCAGTTTAGAAAAAAGAATTGTACAGCAATCATCTGGATTTCATCCCTCATCTTGAAACTGAGCTTCCCATGACCATTTATTCTCTTAAATAAAGCCCGTTTCAGAACTAAAAGGAAGCTTTTCTTTAATACACAATGGAATAGTTTAGATTCAGATACAGTGGTTGTCCCACTAGACAAACTGGTTTTGTTCTACATAATCCCTATTTCCTGGTAATATATCTAAACTTCATCTTCCTCAAGGTGGTAAAATACTCCTTTGGTAAATAAAAGATCTATTGAACACATTTGTTCTGAGCAATGGTCTGACAAACCTAGGTCATGTTTTCAGTAAACATCTAACCAGCATACAAGTGTAAAATTAGTGATATCTCTATGACTCAGAACAGATTAAAAACCTATGCAATCAACCGATATAATTACATATAATTCAACTGAGATGACTGAATGTTATATATATAATGCATAACTATTTATACATATGCAGACCATTCAACACAAATTTAATGTAGTATAAATGAGTATATGACATATAATAAGTATTATTGTATATAACATATGGTGTATATTCATGTATAATAAACTGAAAAACAAGGGAAGAAAATAAAGTTCACACAAGTATTCTGAATAGTATTTAATGAAAGGACCTTAGTTATACCAAATGTTTATACCTATATAGTGTTGGACTACCAAAGTTTTGAACTTAAAAATACATTGCAAATAGATGATCAGAAGTGGAAAATAGGTAACTTAGAAATTTCACTTATAACTTCAAAAACTCAAGAAAATTCATGAAATTCAAAAACTCACATTTCAGGAAGATAGTGGTATTTCTGAAAAGGATCTTTCCAAAACTAAAATAATTTTTCCCCTGCAAAGTTTAAAAAAAAAAGAAAATTTAGCATCAGATCACTTCAATTCCCACAACAGAATACAGCTACTTAAAAGTATAAAATATTCAAATTAGCTTTTCCCCCCAAGTTAGTTTTCTTAACTAAAAAATAGTAACGTCACTCCTTTTAGTGAAATTTGATCACAAAGTGCACAATTTTTCCCCACAGGCCACAAAGCAAGGAATTTAGAAGGGAGGCTACTAGGAAGCTCAACCTAAATCTTCATTTGTCTTACCCCTCAATAATCAACTCATTTCCTTCACTCACTGATCAATGCCGAAAAGAACCAATAGAGGTTAGGTGTCATTGTCGGTTGTCCCGCCTCAAATAATCACTCATGTTTAAATCTAAAACTTAACTATTCATCATTAAAGAACCAGGAAAACCCTAAAATTGAGAACAAGTTCTTCACCAAATGAATATAAACTATAATGCATGCTGTATAAATTTACAGTGGGCGAGCGGAGCAAAATCAAACAAAAAAGCCAACGTGGTTTTCACAGTTAATGTTTTTTTGTTTTTTTTTTTTTTTTAGCACTTCGTGCCTGCATCTAGTTTATGTCCTATGAAGGACAAAATGAAGTTTTAAAAAGTGGGTGGAACAGATAAAGTCCATTTATCTAGTTAATTGACCAAATTTTAAAAATTAGCCTTACCAAATTATATTTTAGAATTCTTTCATTTTTAGTCATTCCGGTGTTGAAAATAGATTTTTAAATACCAAGGATTCTTAACCTTAGAAAAACTTAGAATAACCAATTTAAAGTGAAAATAAAATCGAACCATTTTGAAAGCAGAATTACCCAGAAAAAAAAAGAGAGAGAGAGAGAGAGAGTGCAGAGGAAAAAAGAAACGAAGACGTCTTTTTACACATCCCTCCTAACTTGGGCTCACTGTACTCTGTAAAACTTCAGCTGAAAAATAAACCACTATCTGATATCAAGTTTAAATCTCTCTCAAGTCAGGCACTGAAAGTTGTTACTTTCTAATGAGAACCCGTTCTACTACTCCTTTGCGCAGCTTAAGTACCCCTGACTTTCCACCTAGCCATTCCACCAAGAACAGCTTTCCGCTCCAGGGAGGTGGGTCCCAGGGGGCCGGCTACACAGACTCTCCCGGAATCCCACCCCTTCGGAAGCAATCTTCTTCCGAACCTTCATGAACCCCTTGGGCCGCCGTAGCCCCACCTCTTGCTCCTCCAGGCTCAGTCGCTCACTACTCTTAACACTCACCGACGGTATCGGAACATGCCACTTGGATCGGTCGGCAGCAGAAACGGGTGCCAGCCCTACGCCGAAAAGCGACAATGGGTACAATTGAGGCCCCAGAAGAAAAAGAATGACAGGTAACACCTGAAGCCACGCAGCTGCCGCCATCTTCACAGCCATGGAGTGTCTACTGAAAGCATTTCACCTCCTTCCGGTTTGTCCCGCCCTCTTCCGGCTCTGCTCTGAGGGCGGGATCATCCGGGTCCTCGAAACCTCGTGGGGCTTGTTTGTTTTGCAACCTAGCGGCCACTGCTCTGACAGTCGTACTAGATCAAGTGTGAGACTTTGGACCTATTGCGCAGGCGTCGTCCTGTGGCAACCTGGTCGGTTTGATTAAAAGATCTCCCATAGCCACTCAGGCGTCCGGCTTCTGCTCTGCAGCGTTCGACTCTCCCCTCCTCCCTCTTGCCCTAACCCCTCATTCCTTCTAAGTCGAACGGAGTCAGAAGCCTGGAGAAGCGGTAATTCTGGCTGCCTGATAGGCGTCCTTTAGCGAGTTGTCCCGTTTGGGACCTGTTTAAGCAAAGGCTGAAATTTGGCACTCGTGTAGTAGAAGCGATTCCTAGCTGGATGGTATAATAAAAAAAATCTTTAAAAGAGCCTTTTTTAGCTACAGGAGTTTGGCCGGACAATCAGCTTCCAGTAAAGACCTCGCCGGTACTTCTCTTTCAAACTAAAATCGGGAAAAGAGTGCATCAGTTTTCAGTATCTTAGCATGACTGCCACTGAGAGAAAACTGCAGCAGCTTTGCTCCAATCTGGAGGCCGTCTCGGTGCTTCCTGGTTCTCACGATCTTGTTTTTTACCCTCTAGGAGTCATTGTATACACGCCTTCTCCACTGCAAACAGTTTCGGTTTCTAATGAAAGCACGGTCCTCATCATTCACCCATAATCAGGAAAATTTTGCCACGATAATACCTGTAGAAACGCTAGTTGCGTTTGAAAAAATCCAAGGAGCAAGAGCCAATATTTGTCATTCCTTGAGAATCTGGGGGAGACTCCATTTACCAGAAACTTGACGATGGTGAAGTGCTGGTCATAATTTTAGAAAGACGACTCCTTGGCTTTTTATAAAGATCGCCCTAGGCCGTGGCCTGAGAGCTGAGAGCCAGTTGGATTGACAGAGAAGTTATGGAAGCAGCTGGGGAAGAGGAAATCAGGTAAAGACCGAGTGCTCTTGCAGGGACTGACCCCAGGGAGGACTGAAAGTACCTTGAAAACAGCCTTCTGGTTTTGAAGTTTTTACTGGAAAAAAAAATACATATATATATATATATATATATATATATGCATTTCTTATTTGAATATTAGGTTGTGTGCTTTATCATTTTTACTCAATTTTGAGGGAATTGGCTAATGTAAATAGCCTCAATATATTTTCAGGATGGTTGAATACAGGATGGTTAATACTGGAAAAGTTGCCAACATAACTCTTAACATATGAATTTTAAGCATGTTGCTTTCAAAGTTAAGTTTATACCCTCCTTCTATGTCATTCCAGAGCTGCTACTTCAAATGTGAAGCAGTGACAAAAGCTGAGTTTAATGAAAGATTTAATTACTTCGTGATAAAGAGAATTTTTTAGTAGAACTAAGGACTAATGGTATATATGTTTTCATTTTTTGAAGTTGGTGTCCAAAAAAAATCATGGACAAACTGACTACAGAGTATACAGCCACACTCTGCATGAAAACTAATGTTTTGTTTTTATAGTTGTTTTAATCAGATGAAGGATAAATTAAATACCCATACTCAAATAGCAGTGTACATCTTGTTCATGTTTTATTCCAGAAACGTTTCTTCTGGAAATTTAGTTTTAAAGAACATTTACTTCTGGGGCTGGGGTTGTAGCTTAGTGGTTGAGTGCTTACCTCACATGCATGAGGCACTTGGTGGCATCCTCAGCATCATATAAAAAAATAAATAAAGATATTTTAGAAAAAGAACATTTACTTCTGGATTGTCATCATCATCATCATCTTAATTAAAAAGCAAAAGATTTTCTTTCTGTGATTGTTTCTAATTCTAGCACTTTGCAATACCTCTCAGAGCATTTGTCAGGTTATATTGTGATTCCCAGTTAGGCTTTTACAGAAAGTATGGACATTGTCCTTCCTATCTTGTCCAGAGCCCAACACCCAGTAAGAATATATTTTGGTGGACTGGGGCTGGGGCTCAGCAGTAGCACACTTGCCTGGCATTTGTGAGGCACTGGGTTCGATTCTCAGCACCACATATAAATAAATAAAGGTCTATCAACAACTAAAACAAAAAAAATTTTTAAATATATTCTGAAAATATTTTGTTGATTAAATAGGTGAGTAGGTGTTTTTTTTGTTGTTGTTGATTTTTTTTTTTTTAATTTTTGTTTTTGGGTACCAGGGATTGAACTCCAGGCCACTTAACAGTGGTTAAATGGAGCCACATCCCTAGCTCTATTTTGTATTTTATTAGAGAGAGGGTTTCACTGAATTGCTTAGCACCTCACTAAATTGCTGAGGCTGGCTTTGAACTCATGATCCTCCTGCCTTAGCCTCCCCAGCCTCTGAGATTATAGGCATGCACCACTGTGCCCGGCCAATTTATTTTTTTGTGTGTTTGGGTTCTTTTGTTTGTTTGTTTGTTTGTTTTTTTAAATTTTCATTTGTCTTGGAGGGTTTTGTTTTGTTCTTTGCTCTTTCGGATTTTACTGTTGTAGTCATAATTTTAAAAGAACCCTTCCTCATAAGTGACAGTGCCATTTTTCCTTTGCTTTCAGAATAATCCCAGAACTTGATATTTTGTTATTCAATTTGGATATTTTACAGAAGTTTATTCATTCTGCAACACTTATGCCATTGTATTACATGAAGTTGTTGTGAAACAATTTTGCATTGCACAATAGACTCCAAAGGTTTATTTTACATCTTCATACTATAGTTAGAGAAGATACAAAAATTGGATTCACAAACACTATGTAAAATACATTTCTTAAAATGTCTTTTCATTTAGTGTTGAAGAAGAAGCTGTGGATAAAAATGTTTTCAGAGACTGCAGCAAGATTGCTTTCTACAGGTAAGGAAAGTAAATATATTACCTTGATCAAAACATTTCTGGCCAGATGCAGAGGCACACACCTATAATCCTAGCTACCTGGGAGGCTGAAGCAAGAGGTTCTAGGCCAGCCTGGGCAACTTTGTGAGACCCTGTCTCAAAAAAATTAATTAATTTATTAAAGGGCTAGAGGTGCAGCTCAGTGGTAAAATACTTGCATAATATGCAGAGGGGCCTGGGTTCCATCCCCAGTACCACAAAAAAAAATTTTAATTAAAAATTCTGACAATATTTTAAAATTAATGCTATTAACTTTTGAGAATCGATAGGCTTTCTAAGGAAAGGATCAATTAGGAAATGTAATGATTAAAGAATTCTTCAAGGGCTGGGGCTGTGGCTCAGCGGTAGAGCACTTGCCTAGCATGTGCAAGGCCCTGGGTTTGATCCTCAGCACCACATATAAATAAATAAATAAAAGTAAAATGAGGGTATTGTGTCCAACTACAACTAAAAAATAAATTTAAAAAAATAATTCTTCAGACTTTTACCTCTATATACTTACCACTATTTAAATTTTTAAACTAATTTTAAAATTTCATGTCTGAATAGATAACACTTTCATGTAGTTCAAAAGTAATATAAAAAGATACACATTGAAAAGTTTATTCCCACTGCTGTCCGCTTCCACCCTATGCGTCACCTTGTCTCTGTCAGTGACTAGTTTTATTAATTTCTTATTTATTCCAGTAGTTCTTTTTGTAAAGGTACATATTCTTACATCACCCTCTTTTTTTTCTAGTTGTCAATGAACCTTTATTTTTATTTACTTATATGCAGTGCTGAGAATCAAACCCAGTGCCTCACACATGCTAGGCAAGCGCTCTACCACTAAGCCATCACTCCAGCCCCTCACCCATTTTCTTATACCAAATTAATCTCTGCATATACTGTTCTATATATCTTTTTTTTCTGCTTTATAGTTTATTCTAAAGAACCTTGACTTGAGTACTTGGAGAATTTCCTCCATTTTTGTAGTTGCATAGTATTCCATGGTTAGATATACTATTTCATTTGTCTCCTCTTGCTAGATCCTTGGGTTGTTTTCAGTGTTTTGCTATAATAGCACTGAAAGATATCTAAAGGATGGATTTTTAGGAATGGGATTATTGGTTTAAAGTGTAAATGCATTTGAAATGTGGTAACTACTACCAGATTTTCTCTACCAAGATTGTACTATTTTATACTCCCATCAAATTCTATGAGATCATTTGTTTCCCCAGAGCCTCAAAAAGATGTCTTTAAAATCTTTGTTTTTTGCTATCTACTTTTATGTGATCCTGAAACAAATAATAAAAAAGTGTTTTATATAATTTAACTTTCTAATTTATTCACTCTATAGAGGAAGGAAAATTTGTGTGTGTGTGTGTGTCTGTCTGTCTTTGTAGAGATAAATATAGGGCCTCATGCATGCTACACAAAGACTTTTAATGGCAAGCTCTGAACTACATTCCCAACCCAGGAAAGTATACCATTTTTTAAAATTTATTTGATTTGTTATACATGATGGCAGAATGCAATTCATTTCATATTACACATATAGAGCACAATTTTTCAATTTACACTGGTTTTACACAAAGTATTTTCACACCATTCGTGTCTTACATGATCTTAAATGATGGTGGAATGTCTTAATTCATTCCACCATCATTTTTACCCCTTTGCACCCTCCTTTCCCCTCCCTCCCCTTTGCCCCATCTAAAGTTCCTCCATTCCTCCCATGCTCCCACGCCCCTAAGTGCCATTATGTGTCTGCATCCTCATATCGAAGAAAACATTCAGCCTTTGGTTTTGTGGGATTGGCTTATTTTGCTTAGCATGACAACTCCAACCATTTGCTGGCAAATGCCATAATTTCACTCTTCTTTAAAGCTGAGTAATGTTCCATTGTGTATATATACCAAAGTTTCCCTATCCATTCATCTACTGAAGATCATCTAGGTTAATTCCATAATTTAGCTATTGTGACTTATGCTGCTAAGTATACGATTTTAATTCAGAACAGGTATCTTAGAGGGAAGTCTACATTGATATCAAACACCATTATTTGTCAGATTACTGCTAATTACAGCAGTACTATTATTTAGTTCCCTCCCAGTACTAGAAGCAGAAATTCCTGAGCTTCTCACTAACTAAAACCTCAATATAACTTTCTCTGACCCAGCTGGAGGAGGAGACCCAATCCTCTATGAACATTTATTCCAATTCTTTGGACACCCAGAAGTATATACTCTTTTTTACCTGGATTTGGAATTATTTCACATATTATTACTTATTATTCAGGGAAAAAAAAGAAGCCTTTGGTTATATACGAATCGTGTGAGCTATATATCTATTGATTACTTAGGATTTATTTTCTGAACCTACCACATAATTACCATAGGAAATACATATTGATACCTGAGCATATTTTACATCAGCTTCTGTAATTATTTCCATTCCAACAGGGGTTAAAGTGTTTAGCTGACTAGCAACACACACAATAGAAACATTAAATGATCTCCTATAATACTATAAACCCTTGTATTTATTTTCCTATTTACCATTGAACGTCTTATAGGAATTGTTGTAGCCAACTCATCACTAGGTGTTGTTTTATAGGATTCGTATTACATTGTAGCTTACTTCCACTATGTATTCTTCGCATGAGCAGTGTTGACAATTATAGGAATTCAATTATAGGAAGGTTTGTCTACTGATACCCTCTAGTCTCAGGATACACTCTAGATTCTACGTGTGCAAAAAATCCACTTCGCAGTCATTCATAGGATATGCCTGGTCATCTTGTTAAACCATTAGATGAATTTCTACTAGAATCTATTCAGTTGCTACTAAAGGATTTATTTCATGAAAAGAGAGTAGGACATGAACAAACTCATAAATGTCATCTTTGAAAATTACCCCACTTGCTCAATAAAGGAGACAAATTGCAATCCTTAAGCAAATTAAGGATGTTATATTGAAAAATTACATTAATATTCTTATTAGTAATAATTTTATTAGTACTCAAATAATATGTAATACCCTTAATACTTTATGAGAGTACTAGTACTACCTATGCCCTGTTCACTTAATAACACAGTGAATTTTTTTTTTTTTTTGTACTAAGGATTGAACCCATGGTCGCTTTACCCCACTGCACTACATCCCAAGTTCTTTCTGTTTTTCCTTTTGAGGCAGGGTTTCACTAATCTGCCGAGAATCTCACTAAATTGCCCAGGCTGACATTGAATTCATGATCCTTCCACCTCCTGAGTTTCTGGGACTACAGGTGTCTGCTACTACTCTCAGCTTCATAATGCATTTTAATGACTTTTACATGTTAATATATTCTATTGGATGCTTCCAGTCACAAGTAGTCCTCACACATCTTTATACTTCATATTGATAGGCGTCAAAAACAGCTCTCCAAGAATTCTACCTATCGGGCATTATTAGACTCAGTCACAACAGAAAAAGACAGCACCAGGTTCCAAATCATTAATGAAGCAACTAAGGTGAGTTAAAAGTATCTTCTACAGAGAATAATTTTGTTTCTGTGTTCATTTGGGTTGAATAATTTAAATTTCCACAATAGCTAATTAAAATTGTATATCTCCATAATATATTTCATTAGAGAAACAATGTATCTTTTTGTGTCTATACTGATAATATTGGAGGGTACTAGGGATTGAACTCAGGGACAATCAACCACTGAGCCACATCCCCAGCCCTATTTTGTATTTTATTTAGAGACAGGGTCTCACTGAGTTGTTTAGTGCCTCGCCATTGCTGAAACTGGCTTTGAACTTAAAATCCTCCTGCCCCAACCTCTCAAGCCACTAGGATTACAGGCTTGTGCCACCACGCCTGGCTATACTAATAATATTTTAATAGTAGTATGAGGGCTGGGATTGTGGGTCAGTGGCAGAGCACTTGCCTTGCATGTGTGAGGCACTGGGTTCAATCCTCAGCACCACATAAAAATAAATAAATAAAGGTATTCTGTCCATCTACAACTAAAAAAAAGAAACTTAAAATAGTAATATGAATGTCAACATAGATTATCTATATATCAGATGTTTTATAGGTGTTTACAAATATAGTTTCTTTTTAATTAGTCTTCTTAATGCACCTAAGAGGTACATTTTATTATTCCCAGTTATCAGATAATAAAAATTGGATCTAGAAAGTCACTTGCCCGAAGTTATATAACATACAGTTGTTCCTGTAGCCTGAGAAGATTCAGTGAATTTTCAGACTTGAAAATGCAGATGATCAGGGAATAGTAAAAGGACCATTCAGTAGAAAATCTAAGTCACAAGTATCCCATCTCCTGAGCTGCTTCACTAACAGATCACTATGTTTACTACATATAAAAGAATGTCTTAAAATAAGTAGTTTTTCTTACCTGTCAGGTCATCGTACTACTTCCCACATGCCACAAAGATGAGCCAGTCATACTGCAAATTGGTGCAGCCAATATGCAAAGCAGTATGGAGATTCCTGGGAAAACTTGGAATGGAACCACCATTTGACCCAGCTATCCCTCTCCTCAGTCTATACCCAAAGGACTTAAAAATAGCATACTAAAAAAAAAAAAAAATAGCATACTACATGGACACAGCCTTCATCAATGTTTATAGCAGCACAATTCACAATAGCTAAACTGTGGAGCCAACTAGATGCCCTTCAGTAGATGAATGGGTTAAAAAAATGTGGCATATATATACACAATGGAATATTACTCAGCAATAAACGATAATAAAATCATGGCATTTGCAGGTAAATGGATGCAGTTGGAGAAGATAATTCTAAGTGAAGTTAGCCAATCCCCCCCAAAACAAATGGCGAATGTTTTCTCTGATATAAAGTGACTGACTCATAGTTGGGTAGGGAGAGGGAGCATGGGAAGAATAGACAAACTCTAGATAGGGCAGAGGGGTGGGAGAGGAAGGGAGGGGGCGGGGGTTAGCAAAGATGGTGAGACAGGAGGATTGAAAGTTTGAGGCCAGCCTCAGCAGATGGTGGAATATGATGGACATCATTATCCAAAGTACATGTATGAAGACATGAATTGGTATGAACATACTTTATATACAAACAGAGATATGAAAAATTTTGTTTTATATGTGTAATAAGAATTGTGATGCATTTTGCTGTTACGTATTTAAAAATAAAAGCAATTAACCCCCCCAAAAAAGAAAGTAGTGTACATAAGAATCTTTATATCTCTGCAACTAATATCTATCTCTTGATACCATTTTTCATATTGTGCTAGGTCCATATGAAAGCAAGACTGTTAAGAGACTCAATAGTTTTACCTCAAATCTGTCAATAACTGCAGTGAAACATGATAAAAAAATTTTTTTACACACACACATTAAAAAAAAAAAAATGATGGGCTAGTCATAGAAGAAGTACCATGATCTGTGCTAGGAATTGTGACCATGCACAATTATCGGATGCTCTCAACCTGACCCCTACTTCCACATTCTTCTCCATCTTATAAAAGCATCCTAAGTTTCCAAGTCCTCTAGATCAGTATGAACTAAATGGTAATTCTGTAACTGAAACATACAGTTAAGACTATATGGCCTGGGTTCCCTAAACAGCTTGAACAGTGACTCCATCAACTCACTGTAAATTCTAGGACACTGACTTTTACCTGAAAGCTGTGTGAGATCTCCTTGTAACTACAATAGTTCCTGCCCAATAGAACTCTACTAAAGAAACTCAGAAAATCTCTACTAAAATCTCTACTGAAGAAAATCAGAGGAGGTAGAACAAAAACTACCCACATCAGAGATCTCTATAACATTCGTAACATTTGTAAGACCTTTAATTTAGAAACTTTTGTTGGGATCAGTAGAAGCTCGTGGCTACAGAAAATGCGAAGCCTATCACAGACTTTCCAGGAGTCTTAAAGTCTATCACCAGATATCAGGAACTCTCCTGTCTCATTTTTCTGATCATTTTCTCATTTTCCTTCCTGTCATCAACCTCAAAGAGTTATAGTGTCCATGATCAGGACAAGAATCTTTATCCATCCTTGGGGAGGCTTACTATATTGAGAGTACTGAGCAATCACTATCATGAAGACACACATTGAAGCAAAATCAATAATGCAAAATTACTCAGAGTATCATTGGTGAACCAAAATGAAAATTCTTTTTTTCTGATATCTAGGGGTTGAACCCAGATCACTTTACTACAGAGCTTCATCCCCAGACTTTTTTTACTTTTATTTTTTTTATTTTGAGACAGGGTCTCACTAAGTTGCTGAAGGTCTTGCCTCCCAACCCCAAGTTGCTGAGGCTGGCCTCAAACGTTCAATCCTTCTGTCTCAGCTTCCTGAGTTGCTGGAATCACAGGCGTGAACCACCATGTCCAGCTATCAAAATGAAAATTCTCAACACATCTAGAAACCAATAGTTAGTGATAGACCCTCCACATATGCCCTGTATATTACTGTAGATCATTTTCTCTCTTTGGATCCTGAACATGTGAGAGACTGCTGTTCAGGTCAGTTGCCAGCACCAAAGTGCAACAGATCTGGATGCCTTTAGAGGAAAAGAATTTATAGTACAGGAGGACCCTCAGGATCTCAACACAGACAGCATTTGGCTCACAATGGAGCTGAGGAGCCTGAAAGCAAGGACAGATTAGTGGACCCCTTGGAACAGACTCTATGTTCAGGTGTTTGGAAATATCAGAACTGCATAAGGAATCTGAGTATTCTGAGTTCAATCAAATTTATATTCTGAGAAGTCACTCTGAAATTTGGGCTGAATTCTTATTATGTCCTCCTTATCCTGTAAGTTGAGAACACTAATAGAAACTTAAAGTTTTATGCCTTATGTTAGTCTCATAGGAATGATGTAGATCCAGACAATAATCTTTAAAAGTTGTCAGCTCCTTGTGTTCATCTCATTGCATGGAAATAGAATCTCCATCAAAGGTTGTTTCTGGGATGAGATGATTGTTGTAAGGGGATTGCATATCAAGATATGGAAGCAGTGTTGTCTGGATGTTTGAAATAAGCATACATTCACTTAATAAGAATGTTAGTTTTTTTAAAAATTCAGATTCAGAAAGACAGGTCCCAAAGTCTAAGAGGATCATATTCAGCTCACAGCTGAAGTTCTCAAATTGCACTGATGAGGCAGATTCTGAAAAACACAGCACTCTCAGTGCTGGATTGCCCCCTCTCCTTTAAAACCCTTAAAGCAGTAACTTCAGATTTGTCAGGATTTGTTTTTTGTTTATTCCTTCTTCCCAATTCTCTTTCCCCAGTCTGTCCCTTAATAAACAATTAAGAAACAGAATCAAGCTTCATTCAACATTGTCTTTTTTTATTGCTTGGGCCATCATAACAAAATATCACAGACTGGGTGACTTAAACAGACATTTCTTTCTCACAGTTCTGAAGGCTAGAAATTCCAAGACAAGACAACATTCACTGTGATGGCCCTATTCCTGGCTTGTAGAAGGCTGCTTCTTCCTCACATGGAGGATAAAGACAGAATAAATTCTGGTTTTATAAAGACACTAATCCCAGTTTAAGAACTCCACTCTCATGACCTCATCTAAGCCTAATCCCTCCCAAAGGCTATGTCTCCAAATAACATAACATTGAGTGTTAGAACTTTTGCATGCAAATTTGGGTGTTCACAGTTCACTCCATAGCATATATGATGTTCCTAGGATACAGTAATGTTACAAAACAAACTGAAGTGTTGATCTATATATTATCATCAGGTCAGGACATCCAGACTTTGAAGAGAAGCTGGTAGCAGGATCAGATACTGAATTTTTCTCACATAGGGTCCCAATATAGTATTGTTCTTATTCCTAAAGACAGAATAATCAAGTAGCTATTTGATAAAGAAACATCCAGAAGAAAGTCTGGAAGGATAATGATCATAAAAGTGTTGACTGCTGGGCTAGGGATATAGCTCAGTTGGTAGAGTATGTGCCTCGCATGCACAAGGCCCTGGGATCAATCCCCAGCACCAAAAAAAAAAAAAAAAAAGTGTTGACTGCTGTTTTCCCCCCTACTATTATCATTTTTTTTCTTTTACCTTCAGTGAATTTTGTACTTTCAGTGTCCTAGATTGAGAAGCAGAGTTCTAATCTTGTGACATTGATACAAGGAAAAATGTACTTGTATTGTGAGTACAACTAGCAAGGCTGTCAGGAGCAGATCTTTGTCTTTAGCCTACTTTATATTGCTAATTTTGATGTTTTCTTATAATATGGGTGATCATTTGACAACATAATTTACTTTGCAACCTTTTTGCAAGATTTCACGAGAGACAGCACTTCTCTTTCTCCAAGGATGCCATGATATTTCTGAGCACCTCCATGAAGTTACTCCTTACTTCTTCTAAGCAGAACAAAAATGAGAATTAGCCTATCTAGTCATATCCACAGCAGATGAAGCATGGTTATCACTTTTTAGCAAGTGCTGTTTCTGCTGAAATGGCCAGGAATAGGCAGCAAATTTGGTAACTGGACAATCAGAAGTACACCTGGACAGGCTAATTGACCTTGAGGAACAGGCTGATGCCCAGTGTGAAGTTTCTAGTGTTTTCCCTAGAGAATCAGTGCTTACAGTAAAACAACTGAAACTGGATGGGGAAGTTAGTGTCCTACAATGATTTAATGAGGTCTTGACCATTCTCTGAATCCTGGAAGGTCTTTAACAGCTGGGAGAGGTCATTCATTCTTACAGGCCTTTTAGGATAACTGTTGTTCTTTTTTATTGCCTTTATTTTTTAAACATGACAATGGAATGCATCACAATTCTTATTACACATATAGAACACAATTTTTCATATCTCTGTATATAAAGTATGTTCACACCAATTCATGTCTTCATACATATACTTTGGATAATAATGTCCATCACATTCCACCAACTTTGCTAGCCCCCTGCCCCCTCCCTTCCCCTCTCACCCCTTTGCCCTATCTAGAGTTTGTCTATTCTTCCCATGCTCCCCCCCTCCCTACCCTACTATGAGTCAGTCCTTTATATCAGAGAAAACATTCGCCATTTGTTTTGGGGGTGATTGGCTAACTTCACTTAGAATTATCTTCTCCAACTGCATCCATTTACCTGCAAATGCCATGATTTTATTATCTTTTATTGCTGAGTAATATTCCATTGTGTATATATATGCCACATTTTTTTAATCCATTCATCTACTGAAGGGCATCTAGGTTGGCTCCACAGTTTAGCTATTGTGAATTGTGCTGCTATAAACTTTGATGTGGCTGTGTCCCTGTAGTATGCTATTTTTAAGTCCTTTGGATATAGACTGAGGAGAGGGATAGCTGGGTCAAATGGTGGTTCCATTCCAAGTTTTCCAAGGAATCTTCATACTGCTTTCCATATTGGCTGCACCAATTTGCAGTTCCACCAGCTATGTATGCGTGTGCCTTTTCCCCCACAACCTCGCCAACGCTTATTATTGTTTGTCTTCAGAATTGCTGCCATCCACTGGAATGAAATGGTCTCTTAGAGTAGTTTTGATTTGCATTTCTCTAATTGCTAGAGATTATGAACATTTTTTCATATATTTGTTGATTGATTATCCTCTTCTGAGAAGTGTCTATTCATGTCCTTGGCCCATTTATTGACTGGGTTATTTGTTTTTTTTTGGTGTTTATCTTTTTGAGTCCTTTATATACCCTAGAGATTAGTGCTCTATCTGATGTGTGAGTTGTTAAAGATTTGCTCCCAAGATGTAGGCTCTCTATTCACCTCACAGATTGTTTCTTTTGCTGAGAAGAAACTTTTTAGTTTGAGTTCATCCCATTTATTGATTCTTGGTTTTAATTCTTGTGCTATAGGTATCTTATTAAGGAAGTTGGGGCCTAATCCCACATGATGAAGATTAGGGCCTACTTTTTCTTCTGTTAGACAGAGAGCCTCTGGTTTAATTCTTAGGTCCTTGATCCACTTTGAGTTTTGTGAATGGTGAGAGATAGGGGTTTAATTTCATTTTGTTGCATATGTATTTTCAGTTTTTCCAGCACCATTTGCTGAAGAGGCTATCTTTTCTCCAATGCATGTTTTTGGCACCTTTGTCTAATATAAGATAATGGTAATTTTGTGGGTTATTCTCTGTGTCCTCTGTTCTCTACCATTGGTTTACCAGTCTGTTTTTGGTGTCAATACCATGCTGTTTTTGTTACTATTCCTCTGTAGTATAGTTTAAGGTCTGGTATAGTGATGCCATCTGCTTTACTCTTCTTGCTAAGGATTGCTTTAGCTATTCTGAGTCTCTTATTTTTTCAGATGAATTTCATGATTGCTTTTTCTATTTCTATGTGGAATGCCATTGGGATTTTGATGTGTGAGTTGTTAAAGAATTGCATTAAATCTGTATAGTGCTTTTGGAAGTATGGTCATTTTGATAATATTAATTCTGCCTATCCAAGAGCAAGGTAGATCTTTCCATGTTCTAATGTCTTCTTTGATTTATTTCTCAAGGGTTCTGTAGTTTTCATTGTATAGATATTTCACCTCTTTTGTTGATTCCCAAGTATTTTTTTTTTGAGGCTGTTGAAAATGGGGTAGTTTTCTTTGTTTCCCTTTCTGAGGATTTGTCACTGATATACAAAAATGCTTTTGATATATGGGTGTTGATTTTATAACCTGCTACTTTGCTGAATTCATTTACTAGTTCTAGAAGTTTTGTGGGGGAGCTTTTTGGGTCTTGTAGCTATAGAATCATATTGTCAGTAAATAGTGCTAATTTACATTCTTCTTTTCCTATACATGTCCCTTAATTTCTTTCGACTGTCTAATTGTCCTGGCCAGTGTTTCAAGAATTATGTTAAATAGAAGTGTTTAAAGAGGGAATCATTGTCTTGTTCCAGTTTTTAGAGGGAATACCTTCAATTTTTCTCCATCTACAATGATGTTGGCCTGGGACTTAGTGTAGATAGCCTTTATGATGTTGAGATATGTACCTCTTATCCCTAGTTTTTCTAATGTTTTGAACATAAAAGGATGCTGTATTTTTTAAATGCTTTTTCTGCATCCATTGAGAGATCATATGACTCTTATCCTTGAGTCTATTTATGTCTATAGTTTGTTTATTCAACTTTTGTTTCGAAGATCTATCCAGTGGTGAGAGAGATATGTTAAAGTCACCCAAAATTATTGTGTTGTGATCAGTTTGACTCTTGAACTTAAGAAGAATTTGTCTGATGAACACAGCTGCACCACTGTTTGGGGCATATATATGGATTGTTATGTCTTGTTGGTGTTTGATTCCCTTGAGGAGTATATAATGTCCATCTTTATCCCTTTTGATTAACTTTGGCTTGAAGTCTACTTTATTTGATAGGAGGATGGAAACCCCTGCTTGCTTCTGCATTCCATGTGAGTGGTATGATTTGTCCCAACTTTTCACCTTCAGTCTGTGTATGTCTTTTCCTATCAGATGAGTCTGATAGGAGACACCATATTATTGGGTCTTTTTTTTTTTAATCCAATCTGCTAGCCTATGTCTTTTGATTGGTGAGTTTAAGCCATTAATATTCAGGGTTAGTATTGAGACATGGTTTGTAGTCCCAGCCATATTTATTTATTTTTGTTATTTAACTTGACTTAATTTTCTTCTTTGATTAGTTTTTATTTTAGGGTATTACCTCCCTCTGCTGATTTTCACTGTTGTTTTTTGTTTCCTCTTCATGGAATATTTTTCCAAGGATGTTTTGTAGTGTTGGTTTTCTAGTCATAAATTCTTTTAACTTTTGTTTATCATGGAAGGTTTATATTTCATCTTCAAATCTATAGCTTAATTTTGCTGGATATAAGATTCTTGGTTGGCACCCATTTTCTTTCAGAGCTTGATATATGTTGTTCCAGGATCTTCTAGCTTTTCAGGGTCTGTGTTAAAAAATCTGCCATTATCCTAATTGGTTTTCCCCTATATGTAATTTTATTCCTTTCTCTTATGGCTTTTAAAATTCTCTCCTTATTCTATATATATCTATATATATCTTATATCTGCATTTTCATTATAATATGGCTTGGCGTGGATCTGTTGTGATTTTGTACATTTGGCATCCTAGAGGCTTCTTGAATTTGGATTTCCAATTCATTCTTCATGTTTGGAAAGTTTTCTGATATTGTTTCATTGAATAGATTGTTCATTTCTTTGGTTTGGACCTCTATGGCCTTCCTTTATCCCCATAACTCTTAAATTTGGACTTTTTATGCTATCCCATATTTCTTGAATGTTCTGCTCATGGTTTCTTACCTTTAACAATGTATGGTCTATCTCCTTTTCAAGATTATATATTTTATCTTCATTGTCTGATTTCCTATGTTCCAAGTGGTCTACTCTGTTGGTGATGCTTTCATTTGAAATTTTAATTTGGTTAATTGTTTCTTTCATTTCAAGGATTTCTGGTTGTTGTTGTTGTTTTTAGAACTTCTATCTCCCTGTTGAGGTGATCTTTTGCTTCCTGTATTTGTTTATGTAGCTCCTTGTCGAAGTGATCTTTCACTGCCTGTATTTGTTCTCTGATACTTTCCTTGAGTTCACAGAACATTTTAACCATGTACATCCTAAACTCCTCCTCTGTCATTTCTTCTGCTATGGCTGCCAATGATTCTAATGATGTGGTGTCTTCATCTGTTTGGGGCACTTTCTTCATGTTACTTGTGTGTCTTCCTTTCCAGCTCTATGGGTCTATATTGTTATTGTTTTTACCCTATAGGTTTGTAGTGCTCTTGTAGGGATTCCAAGACCTCTCCTCTATATGATGTTGTTCAGATGACTCAGTCCTCAAAGTTCTATTTCATGCAGAGTTCTTGGTTTCACATATGTTGGGGATGTGAGGGCCAGAGGATAGAGGGGTAGAAGAAAACAAAAAAAAAACAAAAAACTTGAAGGAAGAAACCAGGGTTGTAGCTAGCTTTAGAGATCCGTATCTTTCCTGCTTCTCTTCTCATCCAATAGGTGGGGTCGTCTGTTGTAAGCTGGTGTCTCTGCCCTCCAGACGGTGAAGGTAACCAGGATAGGAAGACTAGTCCTGGCAAAGGGTGCCTGGATACAGGGAGTGCCACCCGCCAGTCCCTGCAGGGAGACTCACCTCACGGGTCTCTTTTTGGGACCGCTCGTATGTCTTGAGCTCCCAGAACTATTTTCCTCTCTTGCCTAGAGATTTCCCAGTTCCTGGTCTGTTAGGCTCCAAACTTTAGCCCCATCTCCCTCTCCGCTAGATGTTCCCAATTGAGGAAACTCTCCCTTGGGCGGCTCCCTGGTCGCACTGCACTCCTGTGTTGGGCATCTACTGTGTTGGTTTACTACCACAGGGAAGCAGGGAAGGTTGGAAACCTGGTACCTGGCTGCTGGAGATCTGGGAACTGCCCCCGGCTAATATGGATATGGCAAGAATGTTGAGCCAAGATGGCAGTGGTCTGCTTTCAGCACCTGAGTGTTTAGTGAGGTAGGAGGAGCCTGGAGAGGTGGGGGAAGCCAGGTGATGGCCGTGTGCTGTGGGTAGGTAGCAGCTGAGTGACCTGCATGGGAGCAGAGCGAAGTCTTGGCGATCTACAGATGTGTTGATAGGTGGTTCTGCTAGGGCGCTTGCTGAGCCTTGCTTGGGCTAGAATTTTGGACAAACATCCAGCGTCCTACTCGAATGCTGAGGTCCCAAGCCCTGCATGGAGTCACTGGTGATTTCTGCGGAGAGCAGCTGTATAGGGGTCCTCTAACACTCTTAGAGATGAAATATTCTGACTAGGTGAGATCTGGATCACAGAGCAACACAGAATGCTGCCTCCCTCTGGCCTGCCATCTTGAGACTTCCAGGATATCTGTTCTTAATATCATAGAGACCTGGTGTCAGAGGAAAAGTAAGATCAGTCCATCAAGGAGGAGTTGATAGTGGATATTATGAAGGAAAATCATTACTCTGCCATTTAAATGTGTACTCAAGGATTGTTAACTTCGTGATAGTTTCTAATAGTTGTGATTCACAGTCATGGGTGAAAAAAAGTTATTCTAGTATAACTATGGTCAATTCTCTGCATGAATACATAGACAAAGCTATTTCTACCACTATGTTTTTTATAAAATGTCTCATATTTTTGCTCGTGTGGACATTAAAAACAATTAGACTTATGGATGACAGGCTAATAGGTTTTTTTTTATTTAGTGTAGGAGAAATAAGATAAGCCATGTGTACTCTTTTACCCTGACTGAAAAATGGGCCTCTGAGTAAGGGTATATGAAAAACCAATCAGAGACTTGTAATATCAGAAAGAGCCTCCAAAAAATGTCCTTCTCTGAGGGTTTATCTCAGCTTCTCTGCATATGTGGATGTTATACATCTTAAATATTTTTAAGGAAGCAAAACCCCATTAAAATTTTTAGGTGTATATTTGTTTATCTGCATGCAATTTGAGAGTAACTGCTTTTATTATCTTAGGATTAGTATTAACTTCTCAATTTAAGCAATCCAACTTCTAGAACTTATTTTAATATAATTTTCATTGATATTCCCAACCATCACAACTAGGAAGTAAGTATTTGTAATTCATTTATATATTTTTTTGTTCATAAATATCTAAATAGGTCCCTAACAAGTAAGAACAGGAATATCTAGAAATTCTTAAAACAAATTAAATAATGTAACATTCACATCTGGACTTTTTGAAAGAGCAAAGTTTTGAGGAAAAGATTGAGCAGTAGTGCAGTTAAGAAGGCTGTGGCTTTAAAACTGTCATCTACAGAGTCCTGGGGTTTCCCTGGAAGTATCTAAGAGCTCAACGCAGAAAGGAGAGAGGGCTCTAAGCTAGGAGTTCTGGGCTACTTCCACTGTCTTTAACCCAAGTAGCTTTATTTATTTGATTTCTTGGAGTATACTGATATTAGGGGAACAAAAACTAAACCAACAGGTAATAGAGCATTAACCAGATCATAGCAATTAAGTACATACTAACATCTAAGAATATACTGTGCTAGAACATGAAACCTGTATTGGTGAAAGATATTAGGGGAACAAAAACTAAACCAACAGGTAATAGAGCATTAACCAGATCACAGCAGTTAAGTACATACTAACATCTAAGAATATAATGTGCTAGAACATGAAACCTGTATTGGTGAAAGAGATATAATGAATATGGGAGCTAGGGGGATAACTCAGTGGTAGAACACCTGCTTAGCATCCAATCAATCCCCAATACCAAAAACAAAATAAAAAGAATGGATCTGAATATTGACTTTGAAGAGAGCCACCCTATTGGGGAATATTGCTCAGTTAAGTTTTTAAAATTTTAAAATGGAGCTTTAACGCTGATTAAAAAATTGCTTATTTGGTTAGTTATTTTTTTAAGAAAGATATTTTACTAAAAATAGGATTCTGAGTACACAACTAGATACAATTTGTTATCATATATAGGCAGACAACCTATATATGCCCTTTGTAACATGTTTTGCCCATTTTTGCCTATCTGAAATTGTAGTAATCTCCAAAAACCCTGCTGAAATACCTCCTCTTCCAGAAATCCAACTTCTAGAACTTTATTTTAATATAAGTTCTAGAAGTTGGATTGCTGGAGACATCCCAGAACCTCTCACCTCACATTCATCATTGATAGACCCCTTACTGGAGGACTCGAACTTCAAAACCAGTCTTAGCAAATTAGCCAATCCCTAAGCAACTTAGTGAGACCCTGTCTCAAAATAAAAAATAAAAAGTGCTGGGGATGTAGTCCAATGGTAAAATGACCCTGAGTTCAGCACCAAAAATAAAATAAAAAATAGTTCCCTTCCTTATTCCCCCTAGCACTATACTTATCTTTCTATCTGCACTTATAAAATGCCTTATGTGAACTTTGTACCTGTTTCATCCCTTTTAAATTACCATCTTCCTAAGACTTTAATCATCACAATGTTAAATAAATGTTAGTTGAATTTAAGAGAGCAATGGAAATGTACTCAACATAGTTCTGTCTTAAATTCTCTATAAAAGCATCCATAGCCGTAGCACCAGTTTGTCGCTCTTCAGTATCATGTCACTGCTTACAGTCCTTGTCTAGTCTTCTATATTCATTCTCAAGAGGCAAAGATCCTTGAAAAGCATATTTTTTTGGTGCTGCTTGATATTTTCCATGCTTATATCACCATATATCAACTCTTCCACGCTACATCACACAGCCAACCCAGGTTACTCTTTTTAGATGTAATAATAATAATATAAGTATCCATTTGTAACCAAAACTTAGCATCGTACTTCATGAAGAATTTGCCATAGACGAGTGTGGCATGACACACCCATTGAAAGCCACCATCTTAAAATAGTCCTCTGATCTAGATGCCTCATTTTGTAACCTAAATCTGGCCATTTCTGTCTCATAGAGCTGGCTTGATTTTAGTATAGCAAGCCTCATTTCATCTAATACTAGAGAACCACAGAGATCATCGTTTTACTCTGTATTCTATTCTGTGGCCTGCTAGCCTTCATCTTTCATTCAGTTGGAATCAAATTATTATGGTTTTAACAAACTGTTATTCTTAGCACATCTGTAATTTATCATAGATAATAGTGGCTATGTATCTCAATTTCCCAAGGCTGTTTTTAGTTTATCCCTGTTATCCATGTAATTATTAATAGTCACTCTTTATTCTAAAGGTCCTGGTTTGGACAATTATATGTTTACCTAACCATATAGGGGTACTTCTTGTGCTACCACAGGTGTAACCAAGCAAGTACATAAATTGGGAGCTTGTTCTTTCTATTATTTTCATTTTTCTCTAATTTTCATAGCTATATATGCCCTTTAATAATTTAAACAAATTATTTTCTTTCTAATTATTGTAATTTGTTAGAATATCATTGGGAAACCTGTTGAAGCTAATCTCATATATTTGTTCCCAGGTTCCTCTTTTGGCTGAAGTTTATGGTATAGAGAAAAACATTTTCAGACTTAAAATCAATGAAGAAACTCCACTGAAACCCAGGTATGAAGTTCCTGACGTCCTCATCAGCAAGCCAAAGACTGTAAGGTAAGCCAAGGAACAAGATGTCTTAGATACACCCTCTACATGTTCTTTTATCATACCTTGAATACTAGAGTTTTTTTATATGCCTCCTATTTTGTCTTTTCAAAACTATAATCATTTTTAGGGTTAGTATTCAATTATTCAGGGATAAGTTTATCAGTTTTCTATGTTATCCATTCTATTTATTCTTTACCACTTTACTTACCAGCACCTATTAATAGGGGAACAGAACTTTGATCCCCACTTTCCTTCTCACAACAAAACAGTTTATTAGCTAGACTTTGGGAGCAAGTAGAAAGAAAGCTACTTATTCAGATTAACAGCAAGGCTCTAGAGACCTAATTTACCAGCCAAACTCCCATACCAATAGTAATTTATAATTTAGACTGACTCACTCTTAATTAAGGGTATTCTTAGAAGTCTAACATGTAATTTTACTTAGAGAGAAATTAATTATTGGTGCCTAGGTGAAAAAATCTTTAGGGACTAAAGCATTTTTCGAATGTGTGCAAAATCTTTATCAGTTTTCCCCACAGTGAGATTTCAAGTCTGTTTCTCCCAGTTGATTTCTGTTTTTTGTTTTTTCATATTTTTTCACTAAGGAAAAATAAAACTATGCCAGATATTTCAATTTTCGCTGTCACTCCCATGGTTTTAGGTAGATTATTTTTTCCACAAAATTATTATTAAAGGTCAGTAGAGGACTGTGGTTGTAGCTCAGTGGTAGAGTGTTTGCCTAGCATGTGTGAGGCACTGGGTTCAATCCTCAGCACATTAAATAAATAAATAGATAGACAAAATGAAGGTGTTGTACCTATCTACAACTAAAAAAATGTATAAAAAATATTTTAAAAAGGTCAGTATAAATATGGAAAAACTAATTTTATTATGATAAATTAAAGTCATCTATTCACTGAACTGCTATTGTATGCCAAGAAAACAGGATTAAAGGAGACCGTTTTCAAGCCTTTACAGTTTGACAATTGAGTTTATGCATATATATAACCATTTGGTCACAGTAAGTTATTTTTTAATGATGGAGGTTTCATTTTGCTTGGAGATCCTTTAACATTTTGATATCTGTATTCACAAGTAAAATTAATATGATATTTTTTCTCTACTATCTTTGCCATGTTTTGGATTCTGGATGATATTAGTTTTGAGCCGTAAATATGACTATTAGTTCTGCTTCTGTTCCCACCTCTTTCTAGAGGGCCTGTCACTATTGCAATAACTAAAAACTGCATTTCTCAGATTCCCTTGTACCTAGAGTTTCTGATATAATTTAGTTTCTACCAATCATATGCATGTGCATAAATGTTGATTTTAGTACTAAATTCTCCATTTGTTTGTGTAGATCTGGCAGCTGTAGACTGGCTCTAAGGCCATTAGTTAGGATCACAGGTTCCTAATCTCCATAGTAGCGCTAATATGGCATGATCCTAGAACCCAACAATTGCCACAGTGACTTCTGATTATCCAACTTCCTAAGATAGAAGTTCCATTTATTTTATCATAGTTCTGATGTTTAGAAAGCCAAGATCAAGGTGTTAGCAGGCTTGGTTTCTTAAAAGGCCTATCTCCTAGGCCTTACAAGAAGCGTGTCTACTTTCTTGCTGTGTCCTCACATAACTGACCGTGTGTGTGTGTATGTGTGTGTGTGTTTGTGTTTCTGTGTGTGTCTGCGCGTGTCTCTGCGCGCACATGCATGCATGCTTCTGTGTCCTCTAATCTCTTCTCATAAGGACACTAGTCATAATAGACTTCATAATGACTTCATGCGATAGGACTTTAATTTTCATTTTCACTTAATTACTTCTTTAAAGGTCCTATCTCCAAATACAGTCACACACTGAAGTACTAGGAGTTAGGGCTTCAAAATATGAAGCTGAGATAGAAGTTCCATTGGCCATACAGTAAAACAGTATTGTTTCTAGGGGTCATTACTAGATGTATAGTCTGAAACCTGTAACCTGAAACCTTCCCATGATGTAAGCAAAGAGTTTCCACTATTAAGTCATTTATTTTCTGCCAGAGTTGTTCCTATTATCACCAGTTGATCCCTTGTTAATAAAGTAGTTGCTATCTGAAGTGGATACAGGCAACAGAACCTCAAGATTGGGAATATGCAATTAGCTTTTGATCTAGTTAAATTTGATGGCAATGAGGACCTGGTTTCCATTAGGTGATGGAATACTAATGTATGAACCGAATTGTGTCCTCCAAAAAAATTGATTTTTTGAACCCCTAACTCCTAATACCTCAAAATGTAACTGTATTTGCAATGAGCCTTTAAAGAGGTGATTAAGTTAAAATGAGGACGTTAGGTTGGACCTCACCAATTATGACTGGTGTCCTTAGAAGAAAAGGAGATTAGGGCACACACACACACACACACACACACACAGGAACACTCATGTGAGGACTCAGAAATAAGGTTCAGCAAGCCTAGGGAATAGGCCTTACAAGAAACCACACCTGGCCAAGTGCAATAGCACATACCTGTAATCCCAATGACTTGGAAGGCTGAGTCAGAAAGATAAGAAGTTTAATCCCAGCCTGGACAACTTAGTGAGACCCTATCTCAAAATAAAAAGGGCTAGAAATGTAGTTCAGGGGTAGAGTTTCCCTAGATTTAATTCCCAGTACACAGTGGTAGGGGGGTATAGAAACCAAACCTTCCAACACCTTGGTCTTGGAATTCCAGCTTCCAGAACTATGAGAAAATAAATTTCTATTGTTTAAACATGTACTCACCCTGTGATATTTTGTTTTGGATGCATATCAAACTAATATAAGTAGTAATAAACCATGGCATTCTGTGTCAAAGTTATTTAAATTACTACTGGTGGTCAACTGAAATAAAACACCTATTGAAAGCAGACCAGGTGGTAGAACCGTAGCACTAAACTCTGTGGTAGCCTAGCTGCTATTAGCTTCCCTGAAGAGCTTAATGAAAGAAAACAGTCTTAGGACTTTAAATTCTTAACTCATGATTTTTTCAGAGAACTATCCTGAAATTCTCTCATCTCTTGTAGTTGCAGGGTCCTTGTAGCTAAAAACCACATACAGAGTTCGATACTAAAGCTATTGAATGAGAACCGAAGTTGAATTCACAACTTCCTCACATCTGTGAACTTAGGGAGTTAACTGGGAAGAGGTAGGACCTGTTAAAATTTAATGGCAACATTTGCAAGAGTTTCATAAACCTAAATACCTGAACTTCAGAACTCCACTGAGCTTCCCATTCTTGAAGAAATGGCTCTTCTTGCTATATCCAATAAGGTTGATCCTGACTTGCTTGACCCTGACCTCATTTAAGATAAACCTTGAAAAGGGATTTCAATGTTCCTTGTTTTACCCTTACCATCCTTGATTCCCTCCAGACTCATTGTCACAGCCAGATCCCAATTTATTTGAGCATATTACATTCAAACTTAGGAGGAGAAGGCTTGCATGCTTACAGAATTATAAGAATTTATGATGACAAAAACCTGGGAAATGTGTGGAAATTATTTCTGGGGGATTTCTAGACAAGAAGAAAGAAACTTATTTTAGATCAGGTTAAATTTATTGACACAGGTACATGTACCAGAGAATATAGATTTGATATCTAAATGGGACAGCTGAGAGTGGTTCAGGTTGTTTGCTTGGTTGATTAACTTTGAATTAAACTCAGCTATGGATTCTGCTGATTAAACTGAGATCCAAAAATTCCAAAGCACAGTAGAGAAGAAATGATTCATAGACTTAGGGAAATAAAGATGTTCAAGTGGATTTGTCACATAAAACCAGCTCACCTTGCCCCTCATTCTTTCTGCAAGAGAATCCAGAAGATACCCCTTCATTGAGAAATACATTAGCAAAGGAACAGTTGGAAAGCATTGCAATGAATTTTTTTCTTCTGCAGACTGGAGATAATGGTGGGAATTGATGCCATTAAAATGGCCTCTCTGCAGTGGCAATGATAAAAGATTCAAGGTGATAGAGGCAAGGTAGCAGCATTTAATTGTGAGAGACAAAGTGGACATAATTTCATAATATGCAGTAAGGCTCACATAGTACACAAAACATTTTTTTAAAAAAAGAGAGAGTGAGAGAGAGAGAGAGAGAGATTTTTTTTTAATATTTATTTTTTAGTTTTCGGCAGACACAACATCTTTGTTTGTATGTGGTGCTGAGGATCGAACCCGGGCCGCACGCATGCCAGGCGAGCGTGCTACCGCTTGAGCCACATCCCCAGCCCAGTACACAAAACATTTTAACCCTCAGGGTAGTTAACAATTTATCCTGGGGTCCATTAGTCTAAGACAGATGGACTAGAGTCCTGCTTAATGAGCAGTGAGACAGCCTCTCAACCACTCCAGACAATTGGTTTCCAGGTCCCAAACATCTACGTGAAAGGGAGTCCTAGAATCTATGGAAAATGACTGAAAGGACATAGTAAGAACATAAACTGTCCCATATCATCATCCCTAAAAGATCCTGTGATTGTTTACCAGGGTGAATGTGCACTACAAAAAGGGAGAAATCTAGGACTGAGAGAGATTTTAAGTGCTGGCTCTGAGCTTACATCCTTAGGCTCCAAAACATCTTAAGAGTCTGCCTGTCGAATTGGAGGCTGATGAGGTATAATAATAAGTAAATAAATAAAAGTAATAAGTAGTAAGTAATAAGTAGATAAATAAAAATTGACCTGGTCCATTTCCTGTAGACTCCTTAATTTCTGAATATATGGTGGAAATGAGAAAGGAAAATAATGTTTAAATTCTGAAGTGTTACTAGACTTTACACACAGAAGTAATACTGATGATGACAGTTAACACTTGAGTGTTTCTGTGTCAGGTACTATGCATGGTCTTACTTAATTCTGTCCAAAAAACTATTTTGGTTGCAACTTTTATCTTATCTGTACTTTACAGATAAGAAAACTGAGATGTAGAAATGTTGGATAACTTCATTATCTAATGTTATAAAGTAATAAGGTAAAGTTATGTTCAATATAAGCTCTCTTGACACCAAAACCCATGCTCTCAACAATGGTTTTCCATTGTCCTATCTATGCTATATTCATTAAGATTGATTTACTAATTAATTACTTTGAATTACAAGTCACATAGAACCATGTAAACCTGTAGCAATTTATTTTCCTTTCCTGCTCTGTTTTCTAGGCTGATTTCGTGCTCAGGGGATAAAGGCAGTCTGATATTGGAAGATGGAAAAGGAGATCTGAAGTGTCATATCACAGAAAACCCATTCAAGATAGACTTGGTATCTGAAAAAGAGGTTGTGATGAGCATAAATTCCCAGGGCAAATTATTCTTTGAGCACCTACAGATTCCTCCCAAACAAAGGTATTTTTACACATTACTTAATGCATAAAGACCTAACAAAAACCTAGTTATGAGTATCAGCTGCTTATCAGGAGAATAAATTCATCACAGAAAATTGGTTTACCTTTTTTGCTGTGATATTCTGAGGAATTTCATGTTTTCATATGTGCAGGTAAATACATGCTTTGTGACAAAAATGATTCCCAAACTTTTGAGAATGTCGCATTCTTACTACACCCTGGGTGTGACTGATGGCATTCTCTCCCTCCACAGCCTTCTAAAAAAGTATTAATGTGAACTATTATGTCTTCAAAATGTCACTTTCTCCCCTAGAATAACTTGAGTAACTGTAAGTATGAATAGTTCTACAGGAATGTTCTTGGACTATCCACTCCATCAAAGCTACTTGTTCCCAGTCACATGATTAAGAAGTAATGATAAGGAAGAGATTCTTCCTTTAAAAAAAAAATTATTATTTTAAGTCTTCCAGTCAGTAGTTATTTGCATTTTTATCATAATAGTGAACATATTACATGGTCTTCAGAGAGCATTTAGCAGTCATTATTCCCAAATAGTGAGAGGTTTTTTCCTGGGTTTCATTTTATTTCTATCTTAAATTATAAATTTTAAATATTAAAAATATCTTGGGCCTGGAGCTATAGCTCTGTGGTACAATACTTGCCTAGTGTATGTGAAGCCCTGTGACCACCAGTGTCACAAATAAAAATAAATAAATAAAATAAAATCCTCCTAGAGAATGAGTGAGTTAGGATGCAGGATACAAGATTAAATATGCAAGAGTCAGTTACTTTCCTGTATACCAGCAATGAAAAGTGCAATTTGAAATAAAAAACACATTTACCACTTATATTAGCACCCTCAAAACAAAATACTTATCTTTAAATTTAAAAATAAGTAAAAGATCTATGTGAGGAAGACTACAGTACTCTGATGAAATATTTCAAAGAACAGTATAAATAGTAAGTTGTTTTGTTTTCATAGATAGAACACCTTGATATTGTCAAGATGCCAGTTCTCCCAACCTTATCTGTAGATTCAATGCAATCTAAATTAAAATCCCAGCAAGTTATTTTGTGAATATTGACAAACCAAAGTTGTATGGAAAGGCGAAAGATCCAGAATAGCCAGTTCATCACTGAGGAGACTAACAAAGTTGGAGAACTGATAGCCTAACTCAAGACTTACTACAAGGCTACAGTAATAGAGATAGTGTGGTATTAGTGAAAGGGCAGACATATAAATCAGTGGAACAGAATAGAAAGCCCAGAAATAGACTCACACAGTGGTCAACTGATCTTTAGCAAAGAGCAAATGTAGTACAGAGCCAATAGTCTTCAACAAATGATACTGGAACCATTAGATGCCGACATGCAAAGAGTAAATCTAGGCACAGACCTTATTGACTTCACAAAACATGATCTCAACGTGGATCAGAAACCTAAATGTAGAGGCTGGGGTTGTAGCTTAGTGGTGGAGTACTTGCCCTCACGTGTGAGGCACTTAGTTCGATCCCCAGCACCAAATAAAAAAACTAAATAAAATAAAGGTATTGTGTCCATCTACAACTAAAAATATTAAAAATTTTTTTAAATAAAGGCATAGTGTCCATCCACAACTAAAAAAAAAAAAGAAAGAAGGATACCTAAATATAAACAACAAAAATGTTAAACTCCTAGAAGATAACAGAGAATAATACCTAGATGACCTTGAATATGATAATATCTTCTTTAGATATAATATCAAAGAAACAATTAACAAAGCTTAACTTCATTAAAATTAAAAACTTCTTTTTTTTTTTTTTTTGAGAGTCTTGCTAAATTTCTAGGTTTGTCTTGAGCTTCTGATCCTCCTGCCTCAGCCTCCTGAGTAGCAGGGATTACAGGTGTGTAACACAGCTGGGGTTGAAGCTCAGCAGTAGAGCGCTTGCCTAGTATGTGTGAGGTGCTGGGTTCTATGCACATAAAAATAATAAATAAAATAAAGGTATTGTGTCCAACTACAACTAAAAAAAAAAATTTAAAACTCTGCCCTGTGAAAGATAATGTCAAGAGAACATAAAAACAAGCTGTAGACTAGGAGAAAATATTTGCAAAAGACCCATCTGATAAAAGATTATTATCCAAAGTATATAAAGAGATAAACTTGATAGTAAGAAAACAAATCCCAGTTGAATAGTAGGCCAAAAAATTATTAACAACTCACAAAAGAAGATACACAAATGACAAGTGGGCTTGTAAACTTCATTAGGGAATTGCAAGTTGAAATAAGGAGATTCTAGCACATATCTATTAGAATGACCAAAATCTAAAACCCTGACAGCATCAACTGTTGTAGAGGATGTGGAGCAACAGAAATTAATTCATTGCTAGTAGGAATGCAAAATGTTACAGCCACTTTTGGAAGAAATTAGGCTATTTCTTGCAGAACTGAACATATTCTTCCCATATTATCCAGCAATCACATTCCTTGGTATTTTCCCAAATGTATTGAACACTTATGTCCACAAAGAAAACTACACGTGGAAGTTCATAACAGCTTTATTCATAATTCATAAAACATGGAAGCAACCAAAATATCTATTAGTAGGTTAATTGACTAACTGTGGAACACCCAGATAATGGAATATACTATTCAGCACTAAGAAGAAATGAGCTGTCAAGTCATGAAAATATCATGGAGGACCAGGGAATGAAATTGATCAAATTATGTGCATATTTGAACATGGCATGCTGAATCCCACTCATGTATAATAATTATGTACATTTTTAAAATGTTTAAAAACAAATATCATGGAGGAAATTCATATGCCTATTACTAAATGACAGAAGCTAATCATAAATCTGGGCATCTGATTACATACTGTGTAATTCCAACTATAGGACATTCTAGAAAAGATAAAACTGTGGAGATAGTAAAAAGATTATTAGTGGCCAGAGGTTGTAGGAACAGAGCACAGAGGACTTTATAGTAGCAGAAATACTCTATGTGATACTACAATGGAGGATTCATATCATACATTTATCTATGCCTCAATTGCTTTAAAAAATAAAGTTTATTAATATTTTAAAATTAAAAGGTAGGCATGCACTGTAATCCCTGCTACTCAGGAGGCTGAGGCAGGAGGATCACAAGCTCAAGACAAATCTAGAAATTTAGCAAGACTCTCAAAAAAAAAAAAAAAAAAAAGAAGAAGAAGAAAAAGAGCTATGGATATAGCTCAGCTCAGCTCAGCGGTAGAGCACTTGCCTAGCATGTATAACGTCCTAGGTTCCATCCCTACTACCACAAAAATAAATAAATAGTAAAATACCAGGGAAATTTTTTAACATCTATAAGAATTTAAAAATTAATATGTACAGGGCTGGGGTTGTGGCTCAGCGGTAGAGTGCTCACCTAGCACATGCAAGGCCCTGGGTTTGATCCTTAGCACCACATAAAAATAAATAAATAAATAAATAAAGGTATTGCATCCAACTACAACTAAAAAATTTAAAAAAATTTAAAGCATTAATATGTATAAGTTGGGCACAATAGCTCATGCCTGTAATCCCAGCAGTTCAGGAGGCTGAGGCAGGAGGATTGCAAATTCAATTGCAATGTCAGCAACTTAATGAGGCCCTAAAGACTTATCAAGAGAAAATAAAACATTAAAAAAAAGTGGGGGGTTGGGAAGAGTTCCAAGATGGCAGAATAGAGGAGGTCGTGTTCCTGGCTGCTCTGTGGCATGAAACCAAGAAAGCAGACATGCAGCTTCTCTGCAAGGTAGGTGAACAAAAAAAAAAAAAAAAAGGAAGGGAGGGACTTTATTCAAACCTAAAACTGAACATTCAAAGCAGATATGGGACACAGGATGTTGGATATAATAAAATAAGGGAAAAAAATCCCCACTGGCATAGGTGCTGCCACAGCCGGGTCAGAAGCTCCAGATAGAGAGGTCCGTCCATGAGCATAGTAGAGAGAAAAGGGAAGTAAAGAAACCGGCATTTTTGGGAGGCCTGAGGTATGTCTGGGTTTGGAACATTTAGTTTTTGGCGGACACAACATCTTTGTTTGTATGTGGTGCTGAGGATCGAACCCGGGCCGCTCGCATGCCAGGCGAGCGCGCTACCGCTTGAGCCACATCCCCAGCCCTGGGTTTGGAACATTTAGAGACCGAAGAGATTGCTCAACAAACCCGAAGAACTCTCTGCAAGATATTTGTGTGGGGAAAGAAGCTGCCATCTCTCCAGGTAGCATACAGAGGACAAAGGAAAGAACCATTTTGCAGCTTCTTTAAGAGGTCTAGCAACTGAGGAAGCCAATTCCTAGCAAACCCAAGTTTGGCCCAAAATACAGGCTCAGTAATACACACTATGTGTGACATAGAGTGTGCTTAAGTAACCAGAAGAAAATCAAACATGGAGAAAGGTTTATACAGGGGACAACTGATGGAGGAAACCCACCCAGCTTTCCCCCTCACCCTCCAGTCCAGCTGGGAGAGTCACATTTGGCCAGGAATTCAGAAGGGTAGGGGCGTGAGAAATTTTTGAAGTTAACCCAAGACCAGGAAACTTGGGGTCTGCAGGTGACACAGGGACTAAAAATTGGCTCCCCCACCACACAAGTGGAACCCAGGTGAGATCCCTGGGGTATAGTGTTCCAGTGTGGAGCAAAACTGGGCATTGGAGGTGTGCTGATTTAAATCTTTAGACCAATTAGCATTCATCAAAGAGCCTGGAGCCTGCCTAAGCCTAAAACCCTGCCTCCAGGAACTCCACCTGCAGGACTCTACCTCTCTCACTCCAGCAATCTAGAGGGTGGAACATCACACTCCAGAAGACCCCACCAAAAAATGCTGAGAAGTTGAGACTATTTTGAATTCCAATGGAAAGAATTCTTTAAATTTTCATGAAGACTTTTTTTCTTTTCTTTGCTTTTATAAATTCTTTTTCACTGTTTCATTGTGACTTTAATGGTACATGGACATTTATACAGTTTCCTTTATTTTTTTTTTTCTTCTCTGGCATTTCTGAATACAGTTATTTAACATGGTTTAGTTTCTTATGAAGTATGATGTTTGACTAGTATAGTTCAGTTCTGCTTTGTATTCTTTTATTTTTATTTTTAATTTTTAAAAATTTTTGCTTTATATTTATATTTTTATCCTGTTTCCCTTGATTCTCTCTTTTCTTCTGCTAACAGCCAATTTCTATTTTTCTCTCTTTTGCTCTTCTTTTAATCTTTTACTTCTATCTTCTCGCCTCCTTATAATCATCACATCCTATATCACTTTTATTCTCTTCCTGTCCATCACCTGAAAATGTAAATCCTTTTGCAAACTTGCTGTTTTTATGATAGGCAGTAACTGATCATATAATTTCTGTTTACTGTGATAATTAACATTGTAGATATCATAGTAGGAACTATTTGGATTAATGCTATATACTGTTTGCATTGGTGATTGTTGTTATTTGTCTCCATCTAAACAGTGAGGTAATGGAAACCTTCAGGGACACTTTAAGTCCACAGGGCAGAAATTTTACTGCCTCAGAGCCATACTGTTAAATGGGGAGACACACAAACAACATGAAAAGGCAACAGAACAAATCACCCCAAGCAAACCAAGATACTCCAATAACAAAAAACATTGACACCACAGTGGAAGAAATGTCAGAGAAGGAGTTTAGAATGTACATGGTTAAATTAATCTGCAAAGTAAAAGATGATGTAAGAGTGCAAATAGAGGTAGCAAAAGATCACTTTAATAGAGATTCTGAAAAAAAAAAAAACACTAACAGAAATCCTTGAAATTAAGGAAACAACAAACCAAATTTAAAATTCAATAGAAAGCATCACCAACAGACTAGACCATTTGGAAGACAGAACCTCAGACAATGAATATATACTCTTGAAAATAGAGTTGACCCAGAGAGAAAATGTTAAGAAACCATGAACAGAACTTCCAAGAATTATGGAATATCATGAAAAAAACAAATTTAAGATTTATCAGGATAGATGAAGGCATGAAGATACAAGCTAAAGGAATGCACAGTCTTTTCAATGAAATAATATCAGAAAATTTTCCAAATCTAAAGAATGAAATGGAAAGTCAAATATAAGAGGTTTACAGGATCTCAGTGTACAAATTACAACAGGCCCACATCATGTCATATTATAATGAAAATGCCTAGCATACAGAATAAGGATAGAATTTTAAAGGCTATGGGAGAAAAATATCAGATTACATGGAGGGGGTAACCAACACAGATCATAGCTGATTTCCTAACCCAGATCCTCAAAGCTAGGAGGTGCTGGAATAACATATACTGAGCTCTAACAAAGAATCCTATATTCAGCAAAATTAAGCTTCATATTTGAGGATGAAATAAGAACCTTCCATGATAAACAAAAATTAAAAGTATTTGAAACCAGAAAGCCTACACTTCAGAATATTCTCAACAAAATATTCCATGAAGAAGAAATGAAAAAAAAAAGTGAAAACCAGCAAAGGGAAGAACTATATTAAAGGAATAGTTAATCAAAGGATAAACTAATTCAAATTAAAAAGTATAAATAAACCAAAATAACTGGGAACACAAATCATATTTCAGCAATAACCTTGAACATTAATGGCCTAAACTCATTAATCAAAAGACATAGACTGGGGCTGGGGTTGTGGCTCAGTGGCAGAACACTTGCCTTGCACATGTGAGGCACTGGTTTCAATCCTCAGCATCACATGAAAATAAATAAACAAAATAAAGATCTTGTGTCCATGTATAACTAAAAAAAATTCTTAAAGAAGACATAGACTGGCAGATTGGATTAAAAACAAGACCCAACAATGTGCTATCTCCAAGAAACTCACTTCATAGGCAAAGACATCCACAAACTGATGGTGAAAGGATAGGAAAAAACATACCACTCATATGGATGACATAAACAGCAGAGGTTTCTGTTCTCATATCAGATAAAGTGGACTTCAAGCCAAAGTTAATCACAAGGGACAAAGAAGGATATTTCATATTGCTTAAGGGAATTATATGTCAACAAGACAACAATCATGACCCAAACAACGGAGCATCTATGTACATCAAGCAAACCCTTCTCAACTTCAAGAATCAAATAGTCCACAACACAGTAATATTGGGTTTGAACACTTTTTTCCATATATATGAAAACAAATATGAATATATATGTAAAAATATACATGAAAATATTTAAATGGGTATGGATTTGTATATAATTATTTTTCTTTTGAGATGAATGTTTATAATTTTCTTAAGATTCTAAATATGATTATGTAACAGAATATATATAAAAACTTATAGGTAGGATTTGGTTGCCATTAGGGTATATACATATGTATATGAATGTATATAAATATATACAGAATATATATGTGAAAATATATATGGATATTCAAAGTTATGTTTATAATTTTTGTTAAAAAGGCTCATGATTATGAGTAAGACTAGATTTAGTTCTGAATTATGGCTTTGGTTTAGGGGATGGGTTACCTTTGGAACATATATGTCAATATATATGAATATAAATATGAATATAGAGGTAATATCACATATCAAAATTTATATATATATATACTTTTATCTATGGATATTTTTAAGGTAAGCAATATTGTTATGTGTGAAATTTAGGTTATACTTATGGAAATGAGTATATATATAAAATATCCATGGGTTTTTATGTGAATTTGTGAATTTATGAATTTATATCCCCAAATACATAGGTACAATCATGTAAAATGTTATGGTTTATATGTATAGAAGTTCTCCAAGGTATATGGTGGGTATAGGACTAACATAGAAAAATAAATAGGGTTAGTTTAGGGATTGAAATTTTTATTCAAATATAGGAATACAAAAATGAATATATATGTAAAAATATACATGAAAATACTTAAATGGATGTAAATTTGTATATAGTTATTTTTCTTTTGAGGTTAATGTTTTGTTTTAGTTATAGTTTATAATTATGTAACTGAATATATATATGAAAATGCATGAGCAGGAATTTGGTTGCTGTTATGGTATATTCATATATATACATGAATATATATAAACATATGAATATGTGAAAATATATATGGATATTTAAACTAAAAAAATTTAAAAAGGGTCTGAAACTAAAATGATAAAAGAAAGTTATAGGTATGGAAATATTTTAGAATGGAAAGTTAGGAGGTGAAAGAAATGTATCTTGAGGAGAACGTATTTTGCTGGCAAAGTAATATTCTTGGACTAAAGTTCAAGATGAAAGGGGACAAAACTAAGGATGTAAATTTGTGAATGTCAAAGTAAGTCACAGAAGGTTTGTGGAAGGTAAATTTCAAAAAGTTTGTGTTTATGATTAAATTGGCTATAATTAGCACAAAATTATTTAAACTTTAATGTACTGATATGAAGAAAAGTCAGAATCGTTAATCTGCTCTTATCTATCAATGATTTTCTTGTTTTTTTGTTAGGTTTTATTACTTGGGGAAACTAAGTCTTAAAGGAATTAGGGTTTGTAGCTGTTTTAAAGTCTTAAATGATTATTTTGTAATTGGTTAAACAAACAACTGTTATTTAGATTATAACAATATTGTTGATATCCAAAATATATGTAACTAGGTATATGTATGCATCTGAGAACTATCTATCTAAGATTTGTCTAAGTCTTATGTAAAAGCTTATAAAATGAAAGTTTATATAATTTTACTGACAAGACAACCAATAAGTGTTCTCTTTTATACATTGTATCTGACACAGAAAGGCCACACTGTCATTTGAAGACCTGTCGTATATATGTATGCTTTGACTAAGTCTATTTCTGATTATTAGCACTGTTTCCTAAATGTATAAGATATTTAAAGCTATCCTTTGATTTTTGTTCACCCATGCAGACCTGTGATTATTGTTACTGTACACTTGGATTCTATATTGTACTTTAAAAGTAAAAAAAATAATAAAATAAGAAAAATAAATCAATAAATAGATTTTTTTCAGGTTGGGGATGTAGCTTAGTGGTTAAGTATCCCTAATACCAAAAAAAAAAAAATATATATATATATATATATATATATATATATATATATATATATATATATATGTACAATATAGGAAAGATCATCTAAATCCATAAGCAAAAGAACAATAAACAAATTTAAAAATGGGGGATATAAACTATAGCAAGTTGTGTTAACATAATGAATGTCAAAAAATTAATTTTGAGTAAAAAAAAAAGCATATCACAAAAGAATATAAAGTGTGTGTGTGTGTGTGTGTGTATATATATATATATTTTTTAAAAGGTAAAACCTAATAATGTATAAAACCTAATAATGTATTTTTGGGGATTTATGTGTGTGTGTGTGTGTGTCTGTTTGTGAGAGACAGAGAATACTTTTTTAAAACACCAAGAGAATGATTAACACAAACTTTCATAGTGCTATCTCTGAAGGTATGAGGTGAAAGCAGATAGATTTGAAAAGAGGTGTATAGATACTCCAAAGGAACAAGTTATTTCAGTTGCTTAAGCACAGTGGTATATTTATACCTATTCACTTAGTATTATCCTTTAAACTCTGTGTTCTTTTATCTATGTTCTGTGTTTTACATTAAAGACACAAATTAATGTATAATGAATGTGAATAAATAATTCATAGAGGAAGAAATAGAAGTACCATAAAATGTATAAAAAAGCAATTTACATCATTAATGACCATAGAGATACAAACTGAAATGCTTTATCTTTTCTAAAATTTTACAGTGGCAAAGACCCAAAAGATTGGTAAAGCCCCATGTTGTTAAGAATGTGAGGAGAGCTGTGGTGCATGCCTGTAATCACAGCTGCTCAGGAGGCTGAGGCAGGAGAATTGTAAGTTCAAAGCCAGCCTGAGCAACTTAGTGAGACCCTATCTCAAAATAAAAATTTTAAAAGGGCTGGGAATGTGGCTCAGTGGTTAAGCAACCCTGGGTCTAATCCCTAATACCACACATATACGCACAAAAAGAATGTGAGGAGAGCCATACACAGTGGAGCATACCTGTAAAACCAGCAACTTGGAAATCTAAGGCAGGAGAATTTCAAGTTTGAGGCCAGCCTGGGCAATTTAGTGAGACACTGCCTCAAAATAAAAAATAAAAATATAAAGGGATGGTGATGTAGCTCAGTGGTATAATACCAAAACAAAAAAATGTTGGGCGATAAACACTCAAATACAACTTTGGGTAAAAGAAAATTTTAGAATAAATTGTCACAATTATTCTGAGAGACTACATTGTGTTGCTGTGTACCAGAGTACAATGAGTGGGGAAAGCTGTATTCTACCTTGTTTACATATTTTTTGTTGAGATATTATGAGCATATATTACACTTACAATAAAAATAAAGTTATTTTAAAGTATTAACAAATTTTCAAGTGCATGTACATTTGTGTAAACAATCAAGCTATTGGTTTGTTCATTAATATTCAATTTTCTAAGCTTGAGTTTATAATGGTGTTATATTTAGTAAGTTAAAGGATATAATTTATGACATCTTAAAAGTTGAAAATGAAAATCTTTATTATTGAACAAAATTCCGTCTTTCCATCATTGAGTGAAATAATTTTCTTTATGTTAAAACAGAACTACCAAAGAAAATGAGGAGAGTGCATCAATCAACACCTCTCAGGTAATTTAGATGGAACAATTTATCTTTTTTATGTTCTTCACCACAATCATGATTTTGTGGCACATAATGAATTCTGTTCCTCCCTTATCCAGAAGAGTACTTGTTAATACTCTACTACATATAAATGACATTACATCTCTTTGCTTGCCTTATCATCTTATTCTTTCCTTCATTTATTCATTCATATATTCATTTATTTGTAAAAACAGATACATCTTAAGTACCTGCTTGTTTTCCAGGCATTATGTTGGATAAAAAGAATAAACCTTGAATAAAAAAAAATCCCAAACATGTGTTAGGAACTTAGAATCTTTTGGGAAAGGCAGGCATTGACTAAATGATTGGGAGAATACAAGAAGGAATCTGACCAAGGAATCTGCAAAAGACCTTTTGAAGAACGTAATGTTAAAGCCTGAGTCACAGACCCTTTGCAAGAATTTGGCAAAAACTGAACCATCCCTATAGAAAAGTTTTTGAATTTCATATTTTTTGATAGAATTCATGGACTCTAAACCCCATCCATATGGATACTATTGCCTTCATTAAGGATTCAGGCATGCCTTTTAAAAATACACAGATCATGGGGCTGGTGCTGGGGCTCAGTGGTAGAGCACTCGCCTAGCATGTGCGAGGCACTGGGTTCGATCCTCAGTACCACATAAAAATAAATAAAATAAAATATAGATATAAAAAGACCAGAGCTCTTGTTTTAAAAAAATGTAGAGGTCCACCTTACAGAACTTTTAATTATGAACAAATAACCCAGAAATGGACAAAGAGTTCCTTTTAAAGAAATATGCATTTCATATACATGCAATTTTTTAAAAAACATTTTCATTCTCCTAAGGAAAAGGAAAATCTGGCAAAGTTCATAGCTCTAGATCAAAAGATTATGGACCTTAGAGCTAGGGTTGTAGCTGTGTAGGTAAAGCATTTGTCTAGCATGTGTAAGGCACTGAATTCAATTCTCAACACTGCATATAAATGAATAAATAAAAAATAAAGGTCCATCAACAACTAAAAAAATTTTAAAAGATTGTGGACCCAAGTAGTCATTGCCATCCCAGTCAACATAAGAATATAGCTGTAGGGCTGGGATTGTGGCTCAGCGGTAGAGCACTCGCCTAGCACAGGCGGGACCTCAGCACTACATAATAAATAAATAAGGCATTGTGTTAAAAAAAAAAGAATATAGCTGTAGTTTAGCTAATTGGAAGATAAAGGGAAAAGTGCCCATCTCAGCAAAAACAAATCTCTATTTAGGGTCTCTCAAAACAGACTGGAATTATTTGAGCTCAATGTTTTACCTTACATGTTTACATGAAAAATGTTTTTCTCCCCCTCACCCCAGTGCTGGAGATGGAACTCAGGGCCTCAATATTTGCTAAGCTAATACTCTGCCTCTGAACTACATGCCCAGCCCAATTTTTAAAAATTTTTGCATATATAAACACTACCATTTTTCAAAGTGCTTTCACATCACTTTAGTTCATATGCAAATATTCATGTCATAAGGTATAACTATTCCTCAAAAAATTAAAAATGGAATTATAGTATGATCCAATAGTTCTTCTGGGTTTATACTCAAAAGTGAAGTTACAGCAGCTTATTCAAAGTAGACAAAAGGAGGAAGCAACTCAAGTCTCTTGATGATGAGTACATAAACAAAGTGTACTATTATACTTACAATGGAATATTATTCAGCCTTTAAAAGAAAGGAAATTCTGAGTAATGCTGCAAAATGAATGTAACTTGAAAACATTATACTAAATGAAATAAGCCAATCACAAAAGAACAAATGCTATATATAATTCCACTTTATGAGGTACCTACTGCAGTCAAATTCTTAGAGACAGAAAGAGAAAGGAGTTACCATGGGAGGAAATGGGGAGTTATTATTTAATGGATAGAGAAGTTCAGTTTGGAAAGATGAAAAACATTCTAGAGAGAGATGATGATAATGAACATCATCACACAACAGAGCTAATTTACTTAATGCTGTGAACTGCATACTTGAAAATGGTAAAAATGGTAAATTTTAGGTTATTTTACCACAAGAAAAAAATAAGGATGATTAATGACATTTATATAAAATACAGGTTTGATTTAGTAAATATACTGACATCACAAACTCATTCTAAAACATGAATTCCTTTTATTATTATTTCTTAATAATCCAAATAAAATGTGCAGATGTTGCATCACAGGAGAATTGGGAGATGAAGCTCCAAACTTAAGTTCTTGTGTCCTTACAAAAGAAAATGCAAAGTCAGACTTGAAGAGCCAACCAATAGAATTTTATTATTTTACTATGAGTGAAAGTATAATAAGGCTCAAGCAGTGTGCATAGCTGGGTGTGGGGGTGGAGGAGTGGGAGTTCACCTCCAAGGAGAGAACAATAAAGGGCTGGAGTTGTAGCTCAGTGGTAGAGAGCTTGCCTCGCAAGCGTGAGGCACTGGGTTCAATCCTCAGCACCACATAAAAATAAAGATATTGTGTCTATCTACACCAAAAAAAAAAAAGGAAGTGAATAATAAAGGAAACAATGCAGGTTCCAAGTTTATTACTGTTTGATGTTTGTCAGAAGAACTAGATACCACCTTCTGCAGTCTTTACCAATCAGATGTTTTATCTCCTCCTTCACCTCAGGCTGGGGAGTTTTTGACCCTGGATTGTTCTTTCCAGATCTGTCCTGGTGACCATCCTATTCAATACCAGTCAGTTCTATGTTAATGCGGGTTCTGGGGTCAATAATCAAGCAGACTTCATCTTAGTGCACCATGCTATTAATGAAATTTCCCTTCTGAAATAGATTGAGAAACATATGTCCATAAAACCTAACTTCACAATGACCTCAATATACCTGCCTGGAGTTATCCTTTTCTAGATATATTTCTTAATTGACTCCCTTTGTTTCTACCTGCTTATTCTCTGGGTTAGTACACCTGTTGTTCTTCTATAAGTTACTTGATTGTTCATTAAAGGCAATTTCAAAGAAACCCTGTGATCCTGCTATGCTATTGGTTTATATTTCACTACTCATTACTAGCTGCTACCTAACATTTTCCCCTCAAAGATTGGAGAACTTAAGTCATATAGGGGATTAGGGGCAATGAACTCAAATCATTAACTACTTCCTGATAATTAGGGGCATAAGCCTATAAGAGTGGCGACCACATTTGTTACAATTTATAAGTTCAATTAGTTCCCCTTTTTTATTAACAGGAAAATCAAGAGGATCTAGGCCTTTGGGAAGAGAAATTTGGAAGTTTTGTGGATGTCAAAGCTAATGGTAAATTGAAACTGGCTTAACTTCAAAATGGCTAAGTATCTATCTAAAAGTTCCGTGAGTTTTGGCACCTAAACAAGTGATTTCTGAAAGTGAACAGAAATCTCAAATTTGTGTTCTCTATCCTTCAGTAATGCATTGCAACAAAGAAATGGTAATTATATGCTTTTAGTGTGGAGGGTGTAAGAAAAGTACAGGCCCTGCAGAGGGGTCTAGCTTATCATGCTGTTGTACTGTCCAGTTGAACAAGCAGCTACAAATTCTGCATTCTATTTTTATGAGATTCAAGTAATGAGAAACCAAATTATAGAATGTATCAGCTTCAACATTCCAAGGCAGTTTTTAACTTTTTCAAGGTCTCCCCATCATTCACATAGGTGTCATGTGCCCATCTGTGACATTTATCACCAGGCTTAGTGATGGGGTTAGAGGAGGACATAGAGTCTATCTCTCAGGAGTTCCCTTTCAGATACATGGGCATTTGTGGTTAGAAAAATACTCATTTTTCTCCCTTCTCCCTGCCTGTAGAATAACAAACCTTCCCTAATTCTCTGAGAATCCTTGTTCTAGCTCTACATATCTACAGCGTGGTATAATGATCAGGGCTAACAGAATGCTCAAAATTTATATGAAGGATATGGTTCTGTCTCTCCTTTCTGTGACATCATAATCTTTTTTACTTTCTCTTTAGCATTCTTTTCCCCCCAAAAAATCCTATAAGTGATATGTAAAATAGTTTTAACTTAGGTATGAATTTAAGTAAATATTTTGTCTCCTACTAATTTACACTTTTATCTCTAAATTAATTGTTAAATAAAGGAGTGTTTGGTTAAAGGAAATTTATATATTATAGGTATATAAATTTATATGCAATATATTTTATTTTAAGAAAAATCTAAAACTTTATAACCTTGTTTTTTACAGGTAATAAAGGAATTTGTTTATAAATGAAGACACAGAGAGCTTTAGCACACAGCTAAGGCAACATAATAAGAGACCAGAGCTTTGTCTTATATATGCATTTTTTGTATCCCAACAATACCTGAATATAACATCTTACAGAGAGTCCTTACAGAGCATTTACTGATTTATCAGAGCAAGTTCAGGTCTTTCTACACCTGGTCTAGTTGTCTTGCTACACCGTTGTTAACTGAATCTCCTTAATTGATTGTCCTCTTGAGAAGCAAAACTCAGTTGGTATCCTGGGCTCTACAGGTCCTACCTCCGTTGGTTTGGATTTCTCCTTACATGGATTTGAACATCTCTATGGGATCCCACAACATGCAGAATCTCACCAACTTAAAAATACTGGGTATGTGAAAATAAGAATCCTTACAGGAGGTTCTGATTTAATATTATTTGTAGAGTTTTAAGAACCTTCTTTGAGGGCTAGGGTTGTGTGGCTCAGTGGTAGAGCACTTGCCTAGTATGTGTGAGGCACTGGGTTCAATTCTTGGCATCAGATAAGTATACAAACTATAACATTGAACCTAACAATATAGAAGAAGTAAAAATTAGAAACTGCTGCAGTCTAAGTTGGGGAGAGATCTTTATCCCTAGGCTTTATGTTTACCTCACAAGGCCTTTTTGTAAAGCCCTGAGAGAATATACTGTGAAAAATCACTGATCTGAAAAACAACACTTACTTCTGAAGGGGATAGTGAGACAGAAAATGGCATTTCAAATAACCTCTGATTCCCTGGGGAAGGTCATTTCAGGTTAACACTAATAGACAATAACCAGAGGCATCAGACTAGGACAAAACCAAAGGGAAACAAGAGTCTAATCCAGATTTCAAGGATCAGATTTTGTTTATTTAACAGGCACAATGAGTCCATCAGAACCTGTGCTGCTCTCTTAATCTCCAGGATATGTAAATAATTCAAAAAGCAAATAACCCAATCAATAAATGGGCAAAGGAACTGAGCAGACACTTCATAGAAGAAATACAAATGGTCAAAAAATATGAAGAGATGTTCAACATCTCTAGCAATTAGAAAAATGAAAATTAAAACTACACTGAGATTCTATCTCACTCCAGTCAGAATGGCAATTAGCAAGAATGCGAGCAACAACAAATGTTTGAGGATGCAGGGGAAAAGGTACATTCATACAATCCTGATGGGACTGCAAATTGGTGCAACCACTCTGGAAAGCAGTATGGAGATTCCTCAGAAAACTAGAAATGGAACCACCATTTGACCTGGTTATGCCATTCTTAGGTATATATCCAAAGGAGTTAAAATCAGTGTACTATAGTGACAGAACCATATCAATGCTTACAGCAACTTAATTTGCAATAGCTAAGCTATGAAGTCAACGTAGGTGCCTTTCAATAGATGAATGGGTAAAGAAAATGTGGTATAAATACACAATGGAATATTACTCAGCCATAAAAAGAATGACTTTATGACATTTGCTGGTGAATGGATGGACTTGGTGAAATAAGCCAGTCTTAAAAAACCAAAGGGTGCATGTTCTCTCTGATATGTGGATGCTAATATACAATGGGCAAGAGGGGGTGGAATAGAAGTTCAGTGGATTATACAAAGGGAAAGGAAAGGAAGAGAGGGGGAATAGGAATAGGAAAGACAATGAAATGAATCTAACATGACCTTCCTATATACAAATATGAATACATCACAGTCTCAACATCATGTCATCCACAAGACTGAGATCCTAATTAGAATAAGACATACTCCATGTGTGTATAAACATGTCAAAATAAAACTCTGCTATCATGTGTAATTAAAAAGAACAAATAACATAAAAAAATTGTGCTACTCTCATACTAACCTAATTCTGTGCCCCCACCCCGTCAGCTCTTGATCTTTCCCTGCCAGCTCTGTGGAAGTCTATTAAGAACACTATCCTTTTGTTTTAGCTACAGAAACTTAACTCACAAAATCTGTGAGTGGATGTGTATTGTGTGCTTCCTATTATGGAAGATTCACAAGTGATTATCCTTCTTTCACAAGAGATATTTAGAAAAGAGATCGGAAATATGGGCTTAGTTATGCCAGTTGTCACGGTAGGGGGTGCCAAAGGAATCAAAAGAGGGAGACAACATTTGTCCAGGTTGTGTCAGGAAACATTTTAGGGAAGTAGTGTTAAGTCTTAGAAGAGGCATAGGACCTAAGTGTTTGCATGGAGAGTGGAGAGTGGAGCTGTCCTATTCGTTATTTATACATTTGTAATGGTATTTGATGATAATCCTCATTTATGTTTTAGGGATGGAGATGCCTACCGTCTTTATAACCTGGATGTCTATGGATATAAAATACATGACAAAATGGGCATTTATGGCTCAGTGCCTTATCTCTTGGCCCACAAACTGGGCAGGACTATAGGCATTTTCTGGCTGAATGCCTCAGAAACACTAGTGGAGATCAATACACAACCTTCAGTAGAGGTAAGCTGTGGATCATGATTGTATGTCATACTTAGAGAAAAAATAAAACCACTGCTAGCTTTTCTTTTTTTCTTTTTGGTGGCAGTTTTTTTGCCACCAGAAGCTTTGAGTGTAATCAGTGAAGGTCAGTACTATCTAAAGGAGTGGATTTACATACAATTGGTATCATAGTTTAGAGGAAATTTCTCAAATTTTTATTCCATTCCTTTTCCAGTATACATGGACACAGGTGGGCCCAGCTGCTGCTAAACAAAAGGTCATATCTCGAACTGATGTGTGCTGGATATCAGAGAGTGGAATCATTGATGTTTTTCTGCTGACAGGACCTACACCTTCTGATGTCTTTAAGCAGTACTCCTACCTTACAGGTTTGCATGTAGAGGTGCCATTTTATAGTTCCATTATGTTTCCCCTATCTCATGTATCATCACTGAAGGTTAATATTTATTGTACATTATGTAGGATCTATAAACAACTTACCTAAGCAATTTAAGTAGCAAGGTTTACCCTTCCCACCCTCATACCACTTAGCACAGTTAAAAATTATACTGAATCTAGAACTGTACACTCTAATCCCTAATACTCACCGTCTACTTTCCTTGGCACATTTAGTCCCTGGGTATTATCTAATTTATATAATTTACATAACCAATATTCCAACCTGAACTTTTCCATGCTTTTTTTTTTCCATTTAAATATACCACTAAAATGCTGGGCATGTTCGCTAACACCTATAATCACAGAAACTTAATAGGCCTGAGGCAGGGTTGAAAGTTCAAGGTCAAACCAGGCATGGTGGCTCACACTTGTAATCCCAAGTGCAGGAGGCTGAAGCAGGAGGATCAAGAGTTCAAAACAAAACTCAAAGCCCTAAGTAACTCAGTGAGATCCTGTCTCAAAATAAAATACAAAAAAGGCCTGGGGATGTAGCACTAGTGGTTAGGTACTCCTGGAATCACTCACTGGTACAAAAAAGAAAGAAAGTTCAAGGTCAATCTCAGCAATTCAGCAAGGCCTTAAGTAACTCAAAAGAAAAATGAAAATGGCCAGAATGTTGCTCAGTAGTAAAGCTCCCCTGGATTTGATTCCCAGTGCCAAAAAAAAAACAAAAAAAACAAAACCCACACCCACTAGTTTTAGCAATAAAGCATTTTATCTTTAAAAGACTACAAACCTGGGCTGGGAATATAATTTAGTGATGCAGCACTTGTCTGGCATGCACAACACCCTGAGTTCATTCCCCAGTACCACAAAAAGAAAGGAAAACCTATCAGCTTCCCTCTGATATCAGAAACAAGATAGGCTTCCCACTTTCACTACTCCTCCTTGGGAAGCTGAGGCAAGAAAATCATAAGTTCAAGATAAACCTGAACAATTTAGTGAGACCCTGTTTCAAAAGAAAATAAGCTGGGCTGAGTATATTGTTCACTGGTAGAGCACCCCTGGGTTCAATCCCCAGTACTGCAAAATAATAATAATTATTGTTGTTATTATGCTGGGTTTTAAATGTGGACCCTTTCAATCTTGAGAATTTTGTTGTTTAGTTCAGGAATACAACCTTATGTTATTCCTTTTATAATTTCTTCCTCTCCTTTTTCCCTTTCTCCTTTACAGGTTTTTTTATCTCCTTTCCCTTTTTTTGCCTATTTTCTGAGCAATTTTCACAATTTTGCCTTTCAGACCTTCCATTTATTCTATCCTATTTCTAATGTCAAAGAGTACTTTCTTATTCTCTAATTTTTTACTTGTTAATAACACCTCATGCTTGGTTTATGCTATTATATTTGTGTATTATGGGTGCAAATTCTTTTTCATCTCCAGAAATACTAATGATAATGTTTTGATGATTGTTACTTTGGTTGCTTGCATTGTCACTGTTTTCTCAGAGGTACTTTTATTCTACTTCTTTACTTGGGCCTCTGAATCTAATTTTAGAGATTTTCCTCAAATGTGGTTCAGCCTGGGGCTGGGATTGTAGCTCAGTGATAGAGTGCTTGCCTAGCACATGCGAGGCCCTGGGTTTGATCCTCAGCACCACATAAAAATAAATAAACAAAGGCATAAAAAATTTTTTTAAAAAATGTGGTTCAGCCTGGAAGTTCTGTGTGCCTGAATGATCTTATAGTCCAGTATAGGGGTGGGAGTTGGAATATTCTTCTGTCTTCTTGTATACTAGGGACAGGGTCGAGCTTTCTTCTTCATCTGTATGCTTCCCTCAAGCACTCAGGTGAGAGCTTCCCTGGCTGTGCTCAGCAGTTACCATCCTTCCCCTGCCCTCTTCTTTCCGTTTTGTTTTGTTGAAGTTACTCTTTCACCATTCTGTTTTTATGGCTTTATTCATTTTTTATTTTCTTTACCTTGATTTTAGTAAGACTTTGGGAGAGGAACAAGGTAAATCCAAGTGGTTGACCAAATGTCCTCCATAGTATAAGTAAATGTTTTGACAATAATGTCTTGACAGTTCTTCCTTACTTCTATTTCCCTTTAAGTCAGATTCAACAGTGCTCCCTGACATCAGTTTTTAAAATAAAGATCAGGAAGGTTACATTTTGCCAAATTTTTATGACTCCTATAAAAGAAGATTCAGAATTGCTAACCTGAACTAAAGGACCCTATACAAACTGATCCTCTCCAGTTTCATCCTTTACTTATCTCCCTTACACTGTAACACTCTGAAATATTTATTTTTTTCCTAAGCCTGTCATGTGCATATCTGCCTCTGTGTCTCTTCTGTTCCCTATGCCCGTATGCTCTATCTGTTTTTTCCCTATAGGGTATACTTATGTTTATTCATAAGAATCCAAACCAGTATTACCTGTTCTCTGAAGCCTCTCAAGACCCCACACTTAACTCAAGGAAGAATTCATTGGTTTCCCAATAATTGGTCCCAAAGCACTAGGCTGATACCTTTAACATAGCAGTTATACCTCAATTCAAAGCAGTTTATTTATATGCTTGCTTATCACCCTAATTGCTACTTCCTTGAAAGCAAGAGCTATGCTTTCTTCTCCTTGATATTCTATGTACGTACAAGCTCAGTGCTTACTAGTACCCATTGGGAAAATGCTCACCAAATGATGATCATTGTTATGGTAGTTGACTCAGTTCTCATTTTTGTCTTTAGGTACACAAGCCATGCCCCCTTTGTTCTCCTTGGGGTATCACCAGTGCCGCTGGAACTATGAAGATGAGCAAGATGTAAAGGCAGTGGATGCAGGATTTGATGAACATGATATTCCTTATGATGTCATATGGCTGGACATAGAGCACACTGAGGGCAAGAGGTACTTCACCTGGGATAAAAAAAGATTTGCAAACCCCAAAAGGATGCAAGAGCTGCTCGGGAGCAAAAAACGTAAGGTAGAACAAGCCAACATTTTTAAACTTTTCATTACAAGCTTTTAAAATTATTTGAAGTTCATGTTGGTACATTAGTGGAAGAAAACCATTTAATAAAAAAAAATAGTCCATGAAAATGGTACTTTCAAATGTAATTATAATTGTGATAACAGAAATCGAATGGTGAAAAGGTATTAACTCCATCCATCCCTTCCTTAGTTGTTTATGTCTACAGAATGATGAAGAGGCCTAGCATTTTCAGTTCTCTTTTTTTAGCTACCCTGTAGTAACATGATGGATTTGACCATACCAAACTTTTGTTCTAGTATGAAATTTGATAATACTGTACACATGTACTAAGGATGTATGAGAAAGTTCATCACAAAATGAGGCCTTCTGGGGAGAATAGGGTCAGCTCCCAAGATGATTTGAAAATGACCATAGATTGCTGAGAAAGGAGACTGGCTCTTAGGTGGCTAGAGGGTGGCACTAGAGTGCACTCACTCTCCAGGGTAAGGATTGTTACCTATGGGCTAGGGCTTGCATTGCATGGTTTGAACCTTCTATTGGCACCAAATGAGGGAGCACCAGGACTTCCTGTCAGCTTACCCAGATGTGGGCAGAAAGGTAAGAGGGAATGGTGGGGCTTGAAAATCCTGAATAGCCAAATATAAAAAATGGAGTCAGATTCTTTATTATTCTTTTTTTCTTCAGGCTTCCCTGGTGGACTCTGTAAGTCTGGCCAAGGAAAGAAATGATAAAAAATGGAGAAGAGGAGGAATCATCAGAAAGTGTAGAGTGCTTCTTTCCTGTATGGACGTGGCAGTGATTATTCTAATAAGAGAGTGAGGGAGAAAAGAAAATGGAGAGAGGAGAAGGGGGTGAACCCCATATACATTATATAAATAGATACAATCCCTCTCCTTGTTTTTTTTTCATAAAAATAATTTTATTTCCATCAATATGTGTACATGTAGTAGTATAACATGTAGTATAACATCTATGTTTACTTGGTTAATTTTTTTATTTATATATGACAGCAGAATGCATTGGCAGATGTCTGCCCTGCCAGGGAGTGTAAACCGGGCCTACTGAGCGTAGGTCCTACAAGGGCTTGTGTGGGTGGTTTCCTTAGTATTAAAGTTGCCTTTTCAACCCATTCCTTTGATCCTCAAACTTCTCACAGGTCTCTAGAATCAATCTTGTTAACTCTAAAACAGCATCATTTGTTAAGTACTTACTATAAGGTAGACAGTGTAATAAAATATATTATAATAGTCTTATTACCCCATTATTTGGATAAAGAAGCTGAGACTTAGAGTGATTTGGTAATTTTCACACGGTGAATAAGTAGCATAGCAAGAATCAACACTGGTCTGCTTGGCTCTAGAAATTTCTGTCCTTGTGGAAATTTCTGTGGTTGTTTTTTGAGGCCTCTGAACATTCAAGAGGTTGTGCTAGTACTGAAGGGAATGCAGAGATGAACTCCTCGGGGTCTTCCAGCAAGTGGGGGAAAGGCAAGTATGCAGTAACCACAATACAGGGCAGTAACATGAGAGCCAAAGAAAGTTTGGAGTGGGAATGGGCCAAGAGAGGGAAGATTTTAACCTACTGGAGAACTCAAGTCAGGAGTTTGTGTCACAGGTATATTGTAGGGTACCCCTGAAGGATGAGTCTCTAATTAGTGGAAAAGAGGGAAGGAAGAAGGCAATGTAATTAGAGGATGGAGCATTGATGGATGTTTGAAAGCTAAACAGAGGCTGTTTTGAAAGAGCAAAGCATGTGAAGCTTTGAATAGTAGGGAATCTGTCCAGAAAGATTGGGCCTTATTATAGGCTTCTTTGGATACATTTGGAGATATTAAAAGCTTCTTAAAAGGGGGTTAATAGCCAGAATTTATAAGAAACTCCTACATCTTAACAACAACAGCAAACAATTTTAAATGGGTAAACTTCATACATTTCTCCAAAGAAAACAGACAAATTGCCAACAAGCTACAAAAAGATGCTCAACATCACTAATCATTAGAAAGTGCAAATCAAAACTTTTATTTGTGAAATACCATTTAACATCATTAGGAGGGGTACTATTTAAGAAGTAGTAAGTAAGTATTGGTGAAGATGTAGAGAAATTGGAACACTTGTGTACTGTTGACAGGAATGTAAAATGGTACATTTGCTTTGGAAAACAATATGGCAGTTCTTTAAAAAAATTAAAAATAGAATCAAGATATAATCCAGCAATCCCCATTTCTGGATATATGCCCAAAAGAACTTACTTAAAGCAGTAACTCAAACAGATATTTGTACACCTATATTCATAGCAGCATTGGTATTGGTTTTGATTGGCCTGGTTTTGATATCAGTTTTAATTTTTCTGACCACACAGAAGACTATAGAGTTTTACTGATGTATGAAATATTTCATGATGATGTAATTGTTTCAAAATAAAATTTTACCCTAAAACTATGGTGAAGACATATAAATGAATATTAAGTCTAACCATAAAACTTGATGATATCTTCAAACCTTTATGTCCTGACAGCTTGTGGTCATCAGTGACCCCCACATCAAGATTGATCCTGACTACTCAGTTTACACTAAGGCCAAAGAACAGGGCTTTTTTGTGAGAAATCGTGAAGGGAGTGACTTTGAAGGAGTATGCTGGCCTGGTATGATATTGCTTTATATACTTACTATTTCCAATTATTTAGTACCAATTAATGAAGGTTACATGGCTGTTGTTCTCATTTCTAGTAAGTATCTACTCTTCTACTTACATCTTAGGCACCTTCAAGGAAAGAAAGTATTGCCTTCTTTGTATCTTTCATAACATCTGTGTGTTAGTCAGCTTTCTCCCTATGTGACAAAATACCTGAAGAAATTAATTTGAAGGGAAAAATATTTATATTAGCTCACAGTTTCAGATGTTTCTGTCCAGAATCATTTGGCCCCATGGCTTTTGGGCCTGTGCCAAGGCAGTATATCATAGTGGTATATCATAATGGAAGCATATGGCAGAGGAGAGCTGCACACTTCACAGAGAACAGAAAGCAAGAGAGAAAAAGGAGACAGAGTCCCATTATACTTTTCTAGGACACAGCTCCAATGACCTAATTCCTCCAACCAGGTCCCACCTCCTAAAGTTTCAACCATCTCTCAGCTGGAGACCAAGCCTTCAACACATGAGCTTTTGGTGACATGTAAGATCTAAACTATAACAACCTGGTACCATTGGAAATATATGTTTGGATATATTTATTAATCAGTAATTGAATGAATGTAACAAACAAATAAGCAAACCTCAGTGGCATGCATATTTCTTTAAACAAATAGAGATAAGAAGTAGAGGAATCATAGCACATGCCTATAATCCAACTTGGGAGATTGAGGCAGGAGGATTTCAAGTTTGAGGCCAATCTCAGCAACTTAGCAAGACCCTGAATCAAAATAAATGTTTTAAAGGACTGGGAGTATAGCTCCATGGTAGAGTGTTGCCTAGCATGTGTGAGGTTTTGGATTCAATCCCCAGTAACAAAAAAGAGGGAGAGAGGGAGGGAGGGAAAGAGAAAGAGAGAATGAATGAGAAAAGGGAAGGAAAGAGGAAAAGAAAAAAAGCATCCTGCAGGTTCTCTCCTGTGATTGTTCTTTGCTCTTCTAACCCGGCTAGGGATGTGGCTTGGTAGTTAAGCACCCCTGGGTTTAATCCTCAGTCTTAAAAAAAAAGAAGAAGAAGAAGAAGGAGGAGGAGGAGGAGAAGGAGAATAATAATAATAATAATAATAATATAATACCTGGGCTATCTTAGGCCATCAGAGAGGGACATGCTGTGTCTTGATGCTTGTTCACTGACATTTCCCAGGGCCTCTGGTGCTGAAAGGTCTAGTGATTTTCACTGGAGTTCAGTAGAACCTTCATTCACTTCTTGGAGACCTTGCCTCTCTCACCTATCTTTAAGGAATGTTGTAAAGTGCCCATTGATTATCTGGTTCTCACATCTGATACCTTCTTTATGACACATTTTACTGTGATGACCCCTATTCCTAACAGACTATCTACTATTATGTCTCTCCAGGTCTCTCTTCTTACCTGGATTTCACCAATTCCAAGGTCAGAGAATGGTATTCGGGTCTTTTTGCTTTCCCGGCTTATCAGGTAGGTCTTTATTCTTTTGTTCTTTTCTAGTTGATTTTAAAGGATGAAAGAAAGAAAGTGAATAGAACTGTTTTGCTTCTTTGAATAGCTCTTGTTATATAATGCTTGTGTGAAAAGGCAAGGATGACCAATACATTACAGACTTTGGTGGTGCTGGGAGAGGTGCCATGTGCATTACTAAAGGCACAAAGGCTGTGATTTTTAACCACTATTATAACATACTCTGTGATATATCAATGTACATTATAACAGGTATTTATTATGTTTCAAAATTACCATATACATTTTATATAAAATAAGCAATCTATAACTATATTTAAAGGTATGGTAAATGTGAAAATATAAACTATAGAGTATCATTAAAAGCAAAGAATAATAATTATTTTAAAATATTATAAGAACCACAGAGAAAACTGGAGCAGCCACATCTGAAGAACTGTTCTCAACCATTTACTTTGATACCGATAATGGTGGTGGTAGTGATGCTGATGGTGATACCTAAACCAAAATGAATACATGTCAAGCACTTTATATGCATTATACCATTTCTTCTTCACAATAATTTTCTGAAATTGGAGCTCTAACTAAATATAATTCCACAGATAAGAAAATTAAGTAATGGAGAGTTTGAAAGCCTGCCAATGTCACCCATCTAGCAAGTGATAGACCCAGAATTTGAACTCAGGACTGTTTGTCTGCCAAGCCCAGCTCTTAACCATCAGACATTAGTTTCTGAGCATCATATATTAGGATACTAGTAAATAACTTAAAGCATGGATAGACAACCACCCTTGGACCAAATATGGCTATGCTCATTCACTTCACTGTTTTCTAAGGCTGTTTTCACACTAGTATGGCAGAGTTGAGTAATTGAAGAGATATTATGGTGTCTGAGAAGGGAAGCTAGGTCTTGTGAGGTGATATTGCAAGGAACAAGACATTTGGAAAATAATGGAATGAGCTGCCCAAGGGAGTTCTTATAATTGTAGCTATTTAGCCAAATGCTGAGAGACCAGAGATTTCCATAAAAGAAATTACAACAAGATGTTAACTAGGCGGTAAGAGTCTGCAGCGCGCGCTGGGAAACGAGGAGATAGCGACGCAGGGATACAGCGCTGCAGTTTCTGCCAGCCGTGCAAGCACCGTACTCAGGGCTGAATTCTGGGTTCGAGACGGGGGAAGGAAGCGGTCCATCTCGGTTCTCCACACCGGTCAGACCACAGAGGAGGCCAGCAGCCACCATGTTGGAAAGCTGACGTCACCATCCCTGCTTTCGACTGACCGCAGCTCATTCAGCCATAGAACAGGTAATTTCAGTCTGCCATTCGCCTGCAGCTTGCAGACAGATTGCTAGGGTTCAGTGCCTGGGGGCTTCTTAGAACCTGATCTTATCGGAGCGAACACCGAGCGCGGGGCGGCCGAGTTCCGGCTCCCGGAACCGCCCTGGCCCAGGGCTGGGGAGCCTGCGGAGGCTGCTTCTTGGACCCTGCTCCTATCAGAGCATACACCAAGCACTAAGCGGCCGAATTCCGGCTCCTGGAACTGAGCCCGCGGGGACTGCTTCTTGGAGCCTACTCTTATCGGAGCTTACACCGAGCACGGAGAGGCCGAGTTCCGGCTCCCAGAACTGCCCTGGCCCAGGGTTAGGAGCCCACGGAAACTGCTTCTCGGTCCGGGTCCTGCTGAGGGCCGGTCAGGACTCACCCGTTGCTTTGGTTGCCCAGCAAGGGGAACGAAATGCTGCCATTCGCATAGGATACCAACATGGCAGAGATCTGATGTCATCAGAAAGCGGCGGAGGAGAGAACTTCATCAATACCAGCGGCGACAGAAACAGTTGGTCTCCTGGTAGGGGGGGTGAGGCACAGACACCCGAGTCTCCTCAATTTGTTGTCGAGCCAGAGGGGAGGAGCCGGGCCTCCACCAGCGCCCGGAGCAGGCCCAGCGGCTCGCCAGCGTGGTGACCGCGTGACCCCAATTGGAGAGGGGGCGGAGCGGAGCCGCCACCCGCACCCGCAAGGTGGGCAGACCCGCGACCCAGTGGTACATGGGCGTGGTAGGAGGGGCAGGGCAGAGCCGCCGCCCGCGCTTGCAAGGTAAACAGACCTGTGACAGACTGGCGGGTCAGGCCCAGTGGCCTGCCAGTGTGGTACACACGTCACCCCAACTGGAGTAGGGGCAGAGCAGATCCTTCTCCCACGCCCGGATCAGGCCCTGCCGGTGTGGTGGCCATGTGACCCCAATTGGAGTGGGGGCGGAGCGGAACCGCCACCCGTGCCCGCAGGGTGAGCAGACCTGTGACCAACCTGCAGATCAGGCCCAGGGGTCCGCAGGCGTGGTAGGAGGGGCAGGGCAGATCCGCCGCCCGCGCCTCCAAGGTAGGCAGACCTGCGACAGACCGGCGGATCAGGCCCAGGAGCCTGCCGGCGTGGTACACACACCACCCCAATTGGACTAGGGGCAGAGCAGAGCCGCCACCCGTGCCCGAAAGGTGGGCAGATCTGCGACCGACCAGCGGGACAGGCCCAGTGGCCTGCCGGTACGACAGACACGTCACCCCATTTGGAGTAGGGGCAGAGTAGAGCCGCCGCCCGCGCCTGCAGGGTAGGCAAACCTGCAACCGACTGGCGGATCAGGCCCGGTGGCCTGCCGGCGTGGTACACTTGTCACCCCAATTGGAGTAGGGGCAGAACAGAGCCGCCGCCAGCGCCCAGAACAGGCCCAGTGACCTGCTGGCATGGTAGCCACGACACCCCAATTGGAATAAGGAGAGAGCAGAGCCGCCGCCCGCGCCTGCAGGAAAGATACGCAAGCAGTATGAAAAGACAAGGAAAGAAAGGACCACAAGCAATGCAGGTCAACGCAACTTTAGAAGAGGTAACAGCTGCAGCAGATGGAATGTCAGATAAAAAATTCAGGATATACATGCTTCAGATGATCTGGAGTATCAAGGAAGACATTAGACAGCAAAATCAGACAATGAAAGATCACTTCGACAATGAATTACGCAAACAAATCCAGGAAGCAAAGGATCAACTATACAGGGAGATAGAGGTTATAAAAAACAAACAAACAGAAATCCTAGAAATGCAGGAAGCAATAAACCAACTTAAAAACTCAATGGAGAATACTACCAGCAGAGTAGAACACTTAGAAGATAGAACATCAGACAATGAAGACAAAGTATTTCAACTGGAAAAGAACATAGACAGCTCAGCAAGACTGTTAAGAAACCATGAGCAGAACATCCAAGAAATATGGGATAACATTAAGAGACCAAACTTAAGAGTCATTGGGATACAGGAAGGTACAGAGCTCCAAACCAAAGGAATGAGCAGTCTATTCAATGAAATAATACGAGAAAACTTCCCAGACTTGAAGAATGAGACAGAATCCCAAATCCTAGAAGCCTACAGGACGCCGAATGTGCAAAATCATAAGAGATCCACACCTAGACACATTATAATGAAGATGCCCAACATACAGAATAAGGAGAGAATTTTAAAAGCTACAAGAGAAAGGAAACAGATTACATTTAGGGGTAAGCCAATCAGGATAACAGCTGATCTTTCAACACAGACTCTGAAAGCTAGAAGATCCTGGAATAACATATTTCAAGCACTGAAAGAAAATGGGTTCCAACCAAGAATTGTGTATCCAGCGAAATTAAGCTTCAGGATGGAAGATGAAATTAAAACCTTCCACGATAAACAAAAGTTTAAAGAATTTGCAGCTAGAAAACCATCTCTTCAAAACATCCTCGCCAAAACATTACAGGAAGAGGAAATGGAAAATAACAATGAAAACCAACAGTGGGAGGTAGGACAGTAAAGGGGGGGAAAATAATCAAAGAGGAAAACAAACCATGTTTAGTAACATAAATAAACAAATATGGCTGGAAGAACAACCCATATCTCAATAATAACCCTAAATGTTAATGGCTTAAACTCACCAATTAAGAGACACAGGCTAGTAGAATGGATCACAAAACAAGACCCAACAATATGCTGCCTACAGGAGACACATTTGATAGGAAAAGACATACATAGGCTGAAGGTGAAAGGTTGGGAAAAATCATATCACAAGCAGGAGTGACCATACTCATATCAAATAAAATAGATTTCAAGCCAAAGTTAATCAAAAGGGATAAAGAGGGACACTACATACTGCTTAAGGGAACCATACACCAACAAGACATAACAATCATAAATATTTATGCCCCAAACAATGGTGCAGCTATGTTCGTCAAACAAACTCTTCTCAAGTTCAAGAGTCTAATAGACCACCATACCATAATCATGGGAGACTTCAACACACCTCTCTCGCCACTGGACAGATCTTCCAAACAAAAGTTGAATAAGGAAACTATAGAACTCAGTAACACAATTAATAACCTAGACTTAATTGACATATAAAGAGTATACCACCCAACATCAAGCAATTATACTTTTTTCTCAGCAGCACATGGATCCTTCTCAAAAATAGATCATATATTATGTCACAGGGCAACTCTTAGACAATATAAAGGAGTAGAGATAATACCATGCATCTTATCTGATCATAATGGAATGAAACTGAAAATCAACGATAAAAGAAGGAAGGAAAAAGCATACATCACTTGGAGAATGAACAATAGGTTACTGAATGATCAATGGGTTATAGAAGACATCAAGGAGGAAATTAAAAAATTCTTAGAGATAAATGAAAACACAGACACAACATATCGGAATCTATGGGACACATTGAAAGCAGTTCTAAGAGGAAAATTCATTGCTTGGAGTTCATTCCTTAAAAAAAGAAAAAACCAACAAATAAATGATCTCATACTTCATCTCAAAATCCTTGAAAAAGAAGAGCAAAACAACAGCAAAAGAAGTAGAAGGCAAGAAATAATTAAAATCAGAGCTGAAATTAATGAAATCGAAACAAAAGAAACAATTGAAAAAATTGACAAAACTAAAAGTTGGTTCTTTGAAAAAATAAACAAAATCGACAGACCCTTAGCCATGCTAGCGAAGAGAAGAAGAGAGAGAACTCAAATTACTAGCATACAGGATGAAAAAGGCAATATCACAACAGACACTTCAGAAATACAGAAGATAATCAAAAACTATTTTGAATCCTTATACTCCAATAAATTAGAAGATAGTGAAGGCATAGATAAATTTCTTAAGTCATATGATCTGCCCAGATTGAGTCAGGAGGATATAGACAACCTAAACAGACCAATATCAATTGAGGAAATAGAAGAAACCATCAAAAGACTACCAACTAAGAAAAGCCCAGGACCGGATGGGTATACAGCAGAATTTTACAAAACCTTTAAAGAAGAACTAATACCAATACTTTTCAAGCTACTTCAGGAAATAGAAAAAGAGGGAGAACTTCCAAATTCATTCTATGAGGCCAACATCACCCTGATACCTAAACCAGACAAAGACACTTCAAAGAAAGAAAACTACAGACCAATATCTCTAATGAACCTAGATGCAAAAATCCTCAATAAAATTCTGGCGAATCGGATACAAAAACATATCAAAAAAATTGTGCACCATGATCAAGTAGGATTCATCCCTGGGATGCAAGGCTGGTTCAATATACGGAAATCAATAAATGTTATTCACCACATCAATAGACTTAAAAATAAGAACCATATGATCATCTCGATAGATGCGGAAAAAGCATTCGACAAAGTACAGCATCCCTTTATGTTCAAAACTCTAGAAAAACTAGGGATAACAGGAACATACCTCAATATTGTAAAAGCAATCTATGCTAAGCCTCAGGCTAGCATCATTCTGAATGGAGAAAAACTGAAGGCATTCCCTCTAAAATCTGGAACAAGACAGGGATGCCCTCTCTCTCCACTTCTGTTCAACATAGTTCTCGAAACACTGGCCAGAGCAATTAGACAGATGAAAGAAATTAAAGGCATAAAAATAGGAAAAGAAGAACTTAAATTATCACTATTTGCAGATGATATGATTCTATACCTAGCAGACCCAAAAGGGTCTACAAAGAAACTATTAGAGCTAATAAATGAATTCAGCAAAGTGGCAGGATATAAAATCAACACGCATAAATCAAAGGCATTCCTGTATATCAGCGACAAATCCTCTGAAATGGAAATGAGGACAACCACTCCATTCACAATATCTTCAAAAAAAATAAAATACTTGGGAATCAACCTAACAAAAGAGGTGAAAGACTTATACAATGAAAACTACAGAACCCTAAAGAGAGAAATAGAAGAAGATCTTAGAAGATGGAAAAATATACCCTGTTCATGGATAGGCAGAACTAACATCATCAAAATGGCGATATTACCAAAAGTTCTCTATAGGTTTAATGCAATGCCAATCAAAATCCCAATGGCATTTCTTGTAGAAATAGAGAAAGCAATCATGAAATTCATATGGAAAAATAAAAGACCCAGAATAGCAAAAACAATGCTAAGCAGGAAGTGTGAATCAGGCGGTATAGCGATACCAGACTTCAAACTATACTACAGAGCAATAGTAACAAAAACAGCATGGTACTGGTACCAAAACAGGCGGGTGGACCAGTGGTACAGAATAGAGGACACAGAAACCAATCCACAAAACTACAACTATCTTATATTTGATAAAGGGGCTAAAAGCATGCAATGGAGGAAGGATAGCATCTTCAACAAATGGTGCTGGGAAAACTGGAAATCCATATGCAACAAAATGAAACTGAATCCCTTTCTCTCGCCATGCACAAAAGTGAATTCAAAATGGATCAAGGAGCTTGATATCAAATCAGAGACACGCCATCTGATAGAAGAAAAAGTTGGCTACGATCTACATTCGGTGGGGTCGGGCTCCAAATTCCTCAATAGGACACCCATAGCACAAAAGTTAATAACTAGAATCAACAAATGGGACTTACTCAAACTAAAAAGTTTTTTCTCAGCAAAAGAAACAATAAGAGAGGTAAATAGGGAGCCTACACCCTGGGAACAAATCTTTACTCCTCACACTTCAGATAGAGCCCTAATATCCAGAGTATACAAAGAACTCAAAAAATTAGACAATAAGAGAACAAACAACCCAATCAACAAATGGGCCAAGGACCTGAACAGACACTTCTCAGAGGAGGACATACAGTCAATCAACAAGTACATGAAAAAATGCTCACCATCTCTAGCTGTCAGAGAAATGCAAATCAAAACCACCCTAAGATACCATCTCACTCCAGTAAGATTGGCAGCCATTATGAAGTCAAACAACAACAAGTGCTGGCGAGGATGTGGGGAAAAGGGTACACTTGTACATTGCTGGTGGGACTGCAGATTGGTGCAGCCAATTTGGAAAGCAGTATGGAGATTTCTTGGAAAGCTGGGAATGGAGCCACCATTTGACCCAGCTATTCCCCTTCTTGGTCTATTCCCTAAAGACCTAAAAAGAGCATGCTACAGGGACACTGCTACATCGATGTTCATAGCAGCACAATTCACAATAGCAAGACTGTGGAACCAACCTAGATGCCCTTCAATAGATGAATGGATAAAAAAATGTGGCATTTATACACAATGGAGTATTACTCTGCATTAAAAAATGACAAAATCATAGAATTTGCAGGGAAATGGATGGCATTAGAGCAGATTATGCTAAGTGAAGCTAGCCAATCCCTAAAAAACAAATGCCAAATGTCTTCTTTGATATAAGGAGAGTAACTAAGATCAGAGTAGGGACGAAGAGCAGGAGAAGAAGATTAACATTTAACAGGTTTGAGAGGTGGGAGGGAAAGGGAGAGAGAAGGGAAATTGCATGGAAATGGAAGGAGACCCTCAGGGTTATACAGTGGAGGGGGTAGAGAGAGAGGAGGGGAGGGGAGGGGAGAGGTGGGGAGGGGGGAGGGGGGAGGATGGGAAAGGCAGCGGAGCACAACAGACACTAGTATGGCAATATGTAAATCAATGGATGTGTAACTGATGTGATTCTGCAATCTGTGTATGGGGTGAAGGTGGGAGTTCATAACCCACTTGAATCAAAGTGTGGAATATGATATGTCAAGAAATTTGTAATGTTTTGAACAACCAACAATAAAAAATTTTAAAAAAACAATAGAAATATTTTAACATGTTAACAAACATAAATGCATTGATCTGCTGGCATAATATCAAATATTAAACAGGGGTTGGTAACATGGAAAAAAAAAAAGATGTTAACTAGATGAATCACTTGTCCCTTCCTACATACAACACTAAATGTAGATCATGGTAACAAACAGATATCTGAGCTGCCAAATCTTTCAGAGTTTTAGAAGATAGAATCTTCTATATATAGCTATAATTGCCTTTAGTTAAGAGTTGTAGCCTATGGTGGATGCTGTAGAGCCTAATTGTCAAAATTCATAACCTTTCCAGTAGGGGTCTCTAGGGAGATCTTGGAGTGAACTTGCTGGGCAATGTATATTTCGTAGACAACACAGGACAACATTTATTTGTTAATCAATATTTATTGAGAACTTTCTGTAGGCCAGGTACTATTCTTGGAGTTTGAGATTTATCAATGAACAAAATAGACACAATTCCCTTTCCGAAAAACATAATAAATAAGTAAGTTAAATGGGGGTAGAAAAGAAAAATAGGGATGCTATCATAGTAACATCATCACTGTGGTAGTGTTTTATGACCAGGATTTGCTTCCTAGGGATCTACAGATATCCTTTTCATATGGAATGACATGAATGAACCCTCAGTCTTTAGAGGGCCTGAGCTAACATTGCAAAAGAATGCCATTCATCATGGCAACTGGGAGCACAGAGAACTTCACAACATCTATGGTTTTTATCAGGTAAGAAAGATATCCAAAATTAATTCAACTAGATTTATGTGCCCTACCTGAAATTCATTTGTTTTTTAATAGCCATACTATGCTGTTCATATCTCTTAGTGTGTCTTTTCTGACAAGTGCAGTGAGTCTTAGGTTATAGCCAATACAGGACTTTTTATTATTTCTCCTTTTGCTTCTTTTCCTTCTAAATCAACTTAATGAATTTTAAAATATTATGAGATTAATGATAAGATGGAAACATCTGCTTTGAAATGAGCCATTAGTATATAGCACTTTTACTGACACAAGCATTGTATAAATCTGTTAACAAAGGCTAAAGTTAAAATTAAAGTTTTAATTGTCAAGTATAACTAATTAAAATTTTTTTTTTTAATTTTTTTAAATTTTGAAAATCTCACAAATATCCAAATACAGCAACCCTGACATTCTATATCAGGGGAGCATAATTTAGACACAGACACATAATTTCAATAAGTATGCTTTTTTTAAATTTAGAAGCCTTTCCTTAAGTATTTTTAAAATTTTTTTATTAGTTATTGATGGACCTTTATTTATTTGTTTATATGTGTTGCTGAGACTCAAACCCAGTGCCTTCTCATTACAGGTGGTAAAATTGGCCATGTATTGTGGCACATGCCCGTATTCCTAGCAGCTGGATAGCCTGAGGCAGAAGGATCTAAAGTTCAAAGCCAGTCTCAGTAACTTAGGCCCTAAGCAACTTAGTAAGACCCTATCTCAAAATAAAAAATAAAAAGGGCTGGGGATATGGCTTGGTGGTTAAACACCCCTGAATTCAATCCCTGGGACCAAAAAAATTTTTTAAAAAGGTAAAATTGTCTTTTATTTGCCAGTCACATCCAAAAGCTTGACAATCATGTGCTCTAATTTATATCTGTGGTTCTTTGTTATTTTCAGAATGTGACTATGTTCCCATTGCCTATTGGTATTTTCCAATGGGAGCTGCTGGCTAGAGATAGCACAGATTTCAGGTAGTATCTGTTTACTTCTCTAACAGCCTGTTGCTATTACTGCCAACTACCTTAGAGAATTTTCTTATGTAGGCCAGGACCAGTCACTTAACTTTGCTGAATCTGTTTTTTTCCCCCACCACTGGAAACTGTTTCAGAAATTGTTTGGTAGATTATGTGAGAAAATATTACAAAATACCAATTAATAGTAAGCATCAAATAAATGCTAGTTTATTTATTCATTGTTATTATTAATCGAAGAAAGTTCTTTTTTAATATTTATTTTTTAGAAGTAGTTGGACATAATACCTTTATTTTGTTTATTTATTTTTATGTGGTGCTGAGGATCGAACCCAAGGCCTCACATGTGCTAGACGAGCACTCTACCACTGAGCCACAATCCCAGCCCCAAGTTTTCCATTCTTTGAGTAAAGGAAGATATATCATGAAAACAATTTGGTTGGATTTATTTTAATATTTAACATTTCACATTTCCACCTACTATTTACCTTTTTCACATTAGTTTATTAAGGATATTAACATAATGCCCTAATCCTATCTTCTCTGAATTTTTTCTGTTGACTTTCATAGCAAATGGCTACTGCAGAGGGACTGATACAGCGATCTAAAGGGAAGGAGAGACCCTTTGTTCTTTCACGTTCTTTCTTCGCTGGGTCACAAAAGTATGGTAAGGAATGGCTTGTGTTAGACTGAAAAATACAAATTAATCACCTGTCCTTTTTGACTGTTTCTGGCATGTGCTGCCTCTGTGTTCCTTTTCAATAGCTGTTGCTCAGACCTTTGATTGTACAGAGTGATCTACTCTGAAGTATGCATTTTATACTATAAAATAGAGTAAGCCAATTTTAATCAAGTTTAACACTTGTTTCCAACTGAAAAAAATGGCCACTTATTGATAGGAGACTGACTTTACCATATTTAGTTTGTTGACATGGTGATCCTCAATCCTGTCTCTTTGATTTATTGAAACCAGGAAATATGCTTCTAACATATTCATTCAATCACCTGTTCTGTTCCACTTAGCAATATGACTTAAAATAGACTTGGCTGTTGCTTGTGGTCAAGGTCATCTATAACTGGATCTGGTTTACTAGCTAATGCAGATCTAATTTAACTTAACCACCCTGGCATAGGAAGGCTATTTTAAGACCCTTTTTCTTGCATAAACAACTGAAAACTTAGGTCCTAATTTCAAAAACCCAACTCTTACTGTATTGCAGACATTATTAGTTCTCCCACTAGACCCCTGAAAACCAACCTCAGTGGTACTCAACCAAAGACCAAGATATTATCATCTCAGGCAGAGATTCACGTATAGAGATGATCACCACAGCACTATTCTCTATTGTTACATAGAGTTTTTTGTTTGTTTCAAGAATAGTTATAAAAGTAAGTTGTGTCCATGTGGCAGACTATCATGAGGCTATTTAAAATGGTAGCTTTAACTGCATAAGAAAATGTTTGTGACATCATGTTAAAGGAAAAATAGAAAAGAATGCCTAAATATTTCCATATTATCCCAATTTTATAAAATATAAGATAGTAATTTAATCTATAAGTTGGTAGATAGTCAGATAAGATACAAGAAAATTTAGTACCTTAGGTGATTGGAGTGATTTTAATTTTCTTCTTTATCCTTATTTTCCAAATTCTCTGCAAGTATCACTTTTCATCAATAAAAATGTGTATTTAATGAAAAAATTTATAAACACCAGTTTAAAAAAATAAGAGGAAACATAAATACCAAATTTTCTTTTTTTAAATATTTATTTTTTAGTTTTAGGTGGACATATATTTTTATTTTACATTTTATGTGGTGCTAAGGATCGAACCCAGTAACTCAAACATGGTAGGCGAGCATTCTACCACTGAGCCACAATCCCAGCCCCTAAATTTTCTTTGATCTTGTAAATGTTGACCCACTTTCTAGTCTGAGGCAGGAGGATCTCTTGAGCCCAGAGTTCAAGGCCAGCCTGGGCAACATAGCAAGACCCCAACTTAATCAACTTTGCCCCAGTATGTAGCAGGGCTTTACAGGAAATATATTTTGTTCAGTCAAATGCTGAAATCAATAGCCAGGAAGAAGTTCTGTCTAAACAACCATATGAGCCATGAGAATATTTGCATGTTTATTATGATGAGCTTTTTTGACAAAATTTCAAAATCATTATGTAAATATATACATATTTTACTTGAAATTAAGGAAAACTTATTAAATACTATTTACAAAGGGCAATCCCTTGAAAATATTTTTCATTGTTGACTGAAGGAAAATTCAAAATTTGTATGAGAAATAAAATCAAAAATATCTGTTAGAACTATTTTTGGTAGAAGATAGACAAAAATGCTTCAGTAGTAATGTAGATGTAGTAAAATAAGATTTTTTTCCTTTTATGAATCTCTTTAGTAGTATGTAATCTGTCTTTAGAAACTCTTACAACTGTGCAATGATAAAGAACACTGGCTTTGGAGTTGGACTGCCTGGACTCAAATCCTGCCTTAAATCTAATTAATGACTATGTGACTATGGGTAGATTAGGAATCCACTGTTTGTCATAGTTCCTTCATTTGTAAAATGGAGTTAATAATATTATTTCCCTGATATGGTTTTGGGGATGATTAAGTGGGATGATAATCCATGCAAAGTATAAAGTTGCCGTATTTTTCAATTAATGTTTCTAAAACAACTAGATATATATGGGTTACAACTGTAACCACAACCCTTACAGTTGTAAATAATTTTTACAACTCAATAATAAGACAGACAACATATTTTAAAAATTAGGAACGAGACCAGGTACACTCATGCACACCTGTTGTGTCAGCTATTTGGGAGCCTGGGACAGGAGGATCTCTTGAGCCCAGGAGTTCAAGGCCAGCCTGGGCAACATAGTAAGACCCCATCTCAATGACAAAAACAAAACAGAAGAACAAAAGATGTGAGGAATAGATACTTTACAGAAGAAGACATAGAATGATCAGTAAACACATGAAGAAATAATCAGTTATTAGGGACATATAAATTAAAACAAAAGAGGGAGATCAGTAAAGTAGAGGATGGGGTAGGTGAGAGAAAGGAGAAATAGAGAAACACTGGGGAATGATTAGCCAATTATATTTTTTTACTGTGTGCATGTAAGAATATATAACAACATCCCATAATTATGTACAACTATAATGTGCCAATAAAAAATGGAAAATATAAAAAAATAAATAAAATAAAATAGAACAAAAGAAAGATACCACTATATGTTCCTTAGAGTGCCTAGAATTAAAAATACTGGTACTCTCATATATTGCTATGAGAATCTAAAGTGGTACAACCCTTCCTAAAAGGCTTGGAATTATCTTGAAGTGTTTAACATATGCTGAACATAAGACCCAACAATTTTATCCCCAGGTATTTATCCAGAGATAAATAAAAACATATCACACAGAGATTTACACAAAGATATTTATGGTATCTTTATTTATAATAGCTCAAATCTGGAAAGAATCTATATATTCATCAATAGATAAATAGATAAATAACTTGTGATATGTTCCATATCATGGAATGCTACCCAGAAAATAAAAAAATAGTAAACTACGTTATGCTGAGTAAAAAAAAAATGTTAAAATATAATATGGTATATATTATGTTTCCATTGTATGAAAATTCCAGAAAAGACTAATCTATAACCATAGAAATCACATGAGTAAGTTGCCTAAAGTGGGTATTTGTTGACTGCTAAGAAACCCATGGGAACTTCACTAGTTATGGAAATGTTCTATGCCTTGCTTATGGTGGTGGTTACAAGCATTAAACTCTTCACTTAAAACAGATACATTTATTGTATGTAAATGACATCTCAATAAAATTTATTTTTAAAAATATTCCTCCTATAATCATATTTGAATTATACTTCACGGAAACTAGTGCAAAATGTGGGGAAAGGGGGATTGGATATCATAAAGATAAAGGAAAGAACAATGGGATAAAAGGAGATGGGGGGGTGAAGGATGAGAAAGGGAAGGAAATAGGAATGAATTTTAACAAAATCACACTATGTGCATGTGTAAATATACCACAGTGCATTCTATCTTTCTTTATATACTATGTATAAAGCACCAATGAAAAATAAACAAACAAGCAAAAGGGAAATTAGTAGAGTAGAGGAAGGAATCTAGGGGAGGGAGTTTGAGAAAGGGGAGCTTCCAGGACTTAGAGTAAATCAAAATCTGTGCATGTATGATTTTGTCAAAATGAACCCAACTATTATGTATAACTGTAATGCTCTCATAAAAAGAATTATAAGACTGGGGATATACCTCAGTTGGTAGAGTGCTTGCCTTGCATGCACAAGGCCCTGGGTTCTAATTCCCAGTACCACAAAAAAAAAATTCAAAACTATGCATAATTTCAGAATACTTTCATAGAATGTTTTATGGATTTTAATAAATTTTTATATTAGAAAATTAATACATTTTCCTGTATAAACCAATTGTTTACTTTTAGGTAAGAAATCTATTTTCCTTTTTAGTAGCTTGTCTTAAAAATCAAGGCTCTAAGCCAGGCATGGTGTCACACACCTATAATTCCCAAGACTTGGGAAGCTAAGGCAGGAGGGTCACAAGTTCAAGGTTAGCCTCAACAATTTAGTGAGGCTAAAGCAACTTAGTGAAACCCTGTCTCAAAATAAAACTAAAAAGGGCTGGGGATGTGACTCAGTGATTAAGCATTAACATATGGGTTCAATCCCTGGTACCAAATAAATACATAAGTAAATAATCAGGACTCTAAATATGAAATTAAGAACATGAACTGACTCGTGATTTTTTTTTTTAATACTTTCTTACTGGTGATCAAAGGTGCAGTGTGGACTGGTGACAACACAGCAGAATGGAGTTACCTGAAAATTTCTATCCCCATGTTACTAACTCTCAGCATTACTGGGATCTCTTTTTGTGGAGGTAAGATGAGTTCTGTCTTGGAGCTTAAAGTGAGAGATAATGAAAAATGAGATGTTTCTTCAAAGCTGGTCATAAAACCCTTCTCCTTAGCTATTTTGGGCTGGGATAAATATGGGAAAGAGAAAACAGGAGAAAGTGAAGGGGAGCAGATTAGAGAGAAAAGTGAAAGCAGGATGCTTCAGAACTTCTTGTATATTGTCCAAATTTAAGACAGAGAATCAATTTCTCAGAAGGAGAAAAGGGAAGCACCAAAGAGTACTTCTTTTCCTCATTCTTTCATCACTTCCTTTTTAGATGCAGCATGTGAAAAAAGTATGGGGTGGGGCCATAGCTCAGTAGCAGAGCTCTTGCCTAGCATGTGTGAGGCACTGGGTTCGATCCTTAGCATCACATAAAAATAAATAAAATAAAGGTATTTTGCCCATCTACAATTACCAAAAAAAAAAAAATTAAGTGAAAAAAATAGAGAGAATTACAAAGAATTTAGTGAATCAGAAGTTAGTGTGGGGGCTGGGGTTGTAGCTCAGTGGTAGAGCACTTGCCTAGCACATGTGAGGCACTGGGTTCAATCCCCAGCACCACATTAAAAAACTAAATAAACAAAATAAAGGTATTGTGTCCATCTACAACTAAAAATATTTTTTTTAAAAAATAGTGTGGGGCAGAGATATATCAGTGGTACAGTTCTCACCTAACATGTGCAAGACTCTAGGTACAATTTTTCAGTACTGCTAAAAAATAACAATAATAAGAAGGAGGAAATAGAGAAATACATTCTTAGCAGATTTTAAATTCCATGACATATTTTAACTGTGTTTTTTAAAAAGATATGCTCTTGAGAAAGATAAATTTAATTAAAATAAGTGTGTCTGATAGTGTACCTTCCTTGCATCCTGAGAATTCTCTGTGGATAAGGTTAAAAGTTGCTCAATGTGACTGCAGTTCCAGTTTTTCCTTGTTTTCTGCAGAAATAGAAACAAGTTAATATTACATTTTTATATTGATAGTTTTTGGTATTGGTCCACATATAGTACAAGAAATACATATCCTACTCTAGGACTCAGCATGAAATTCTACCCAAACTTTTTTTTTATATATATACTGGGGATTGAACTCTGGGGTACTCAACCACTGAGCCACATCCCCAGCTCTATTTTGTATTTTATTTAGAGGCAGGGTCTCACTGAGTTGCTTAGCGCCTAGCTTTTGCTGAGGCTGGCTTTGAACTCGCAGTCCTCCTGCCTCAGCCTCCTAAGCCACTGGGATTTCAGGCGTATGCCATCACACCCAGCTTTAAACTTCTAATTCTGATTATTTACTTCTCTTTAGTTCTTTATTTTTTATCTTGGTTTTCCTGTTGCTTCCAAAGGAAATTGGTTACCAGCTCCTTCCTTCCATTACACACACATAACAATAAATCAAGTCAACATTTTATGATTTCTAGGTAATATGAGTTCAGGAACATATAGGAGTATTGATTTTGGAATAATCTTCTGGTCTTTTAACAAGAAGACAGTGTTCAAAGAGTGTTTTGTCAGATCTCCAGAGAGGTCGTTTTATATAATGTGCTCCCCTTTTTGAGGTCATAGTTTTGAATGCACATATGTTTCCTTTTTCTGGACAGTCATCAAGACCTTATCTTACCCTGTACATCATTTATTTGAAGTCTGGTTGCCTTACTTGGCCTTTCTTTCCTAACCAGCTGATGTGGGTGGCTTCATTGGGAATCCAGATGCAGAACTGCTGGTGCGTTGGTACCAGGCGGGAGCCTACCAACCCTTCTTCCGTGGCCATGCTAACATGAACACCAAGCGGCGGGAACCCTGGCTTTTTGGGGAGGAATACACCAAACTTATCCGAGAAGCCATCAGAGAACGCTACACCCTCCTACCCTATTTGTATTCTCTGTTCTACCATGCACATGTGGCTTCTGAACCTGTCATGAGGTAAAAATGCATCATCCATTCAGGGACTGCAACAGCCTAATTCTCTCACAGTGATTAGGGACTGGACTAATTGTGCAGTGATTTTAAAAGAAAAAGTGAAGAAAAGCCTCACGTTTAATCAAGTTCCAGTGAGCTTCTTGACTACCAATTATGCACGTGATTCTGGCTGTCGAAGACAGATTAAAAAAAACTAGACCCCCTACTACTGTGATTAAATGTACATGCTAGGTGAGAAGCAAAAATAGAGATATCTCAAAGAATAAAGAAGTGACTGAAAGAATCCATTATTTGACAGTAGCATCTTTTCAGAAAGAATAACTTACATGCCAGCCTTAGGCTTTCCTTTATCTTACTCTTAGGACTAAACTGTTCCAAGTTTGAGGTGAGCATTTGTTTATAAATTTTAACTCTATTTTGAAGGCAAAATATTAAGAAAAAACTTTCTAGATTAGGGAATGATACATACCAGCATACACAATTCACCAAGACTTCAGGATCAGAAGTTCCTAAATTTAGATGAAATCAGTATCACCTGGGGAGCTTTCCACTATAGATTTTAAAAGCTATACCTCCAAAATTTTCTAGGAATCTCTTTGGGTAGGTTTCTATATTTGTTAGAAGTTTCCCTTTTAGGTTCTAGATATCACCCAGGTATACTGTTGTTTTGTTCTGTAGGAAAGAAATATGTTATTACAAAGGCTGGTGAATAAACTAAAAATAAATTTTGCTTATTAGAAGATATTCTTTCCTCATGTAATTGAAAAATGACTAGAACCATTAAGTTGATATCCAGGTAGATATATACTGACAGTTTTATTGTTTATGAACCCAAATACATCCTAGTTACACAAAAAAATAACAAGCAAAAAAGAATACTCAAAATTTCTTAACCCCACACCCAAAAAAATAATGCCAGCTTGAAAACAAGAAACATCAGTTCTTCTCAAAGATATAGTGATTAAGTGATGCATGAAAGCAGCAAACACAAAAATAAAACAGCACAGAGGGGCTGGGTTGTGGCTCAGCGGTAAAGCACTTGTCTTACATGTGTGAGGCACTGAGTTCCATCGTCAGCACCAAATAAAATAAATAAACAAAGGTATTGTGTTCATCTGCAACTAAAAAAATGTTTTTTAAAAAAGCACAGAATTATCATCATTGTAAAATCATATCCAAAGATGTTAGGCATTTGGACTTGCATAAAGCTCTGACTCTGCCCATTAGAGTAGTGTTTAGTGCTCAACAATCAGAAGGAAAAGTGGCAGGTACTAGAATTCTCAATATTTCTTTAGAACATTTTTACATAATAAAAATGTAAAGTAATCACAGCAATTGCTCATAAAAACTTGAGATGTATGAAAAAGAATCTTGATACTTTAGTGCTTTCCAGTTTCCTTTGAATAGTTTTTAAACTAAAAATATAAAATTCTTAAAAAACATATAATTACATTAAAATGTAACGAACGTTCTTTTCACTTTCCCAGGCCTCTGTGGATAGAATTCCCAGATGAATTAGAGACTTTTAGTGTGGAAGATGAATACATGCTGGGTGAGCATTTATTAATTACAAACACTATAATTATGTTTCTATTAAATTTTCTACTATGAGAGCACTTTTTAAAATCCTAATCCCAATGAAACTAAAAAAATTAAAATAAATTCCTTCATCAAGATTTTTAATGCATTAGTGGGATTGCAGATCTATTCTGTTGTAATTCTAGCACTCACAGTATTATTCTTACCAACATCAAATAAATCCATTCTATTTGTAGGTATAGTTTAAACTTTTGTTTTGTGTTCACTCTTCTAAGCCTATTGAGACCACTACAGGGAAGGAAGTAGGCAAAAAGTAAATCATACAGATATAGTAAAGAACCAGAAGAGTTTATTTCATATACAGTAATAGGCCTCTTTATCAAGGATTAACCATCAATTCTAGAACATGGAAGTTTATTATCTTAGAGACAAAGCTCAAAAAGCCAGTCTAAACATTGAGTTGCCCAAAAGGTAACCACATGCCAAACAATGGAAACCTCCAGTGTTAAATAATAGAATCATTGGGCTGGGGCTGGGGCTCAGTGGTAGAGGGCTTACCTGGCATGTGCGAGGCACTGGGTTCGATTCTCAGCACCACACATAAACAAAATAAAGGTCCATTAACAACTAAAAAAAAATATTTAAAAAAATAGAGTCCTTGGTCTGGGAATGTAGCTCAGTGGCAGAGCACTCAGATGGCATGTTCAAATTCCTAGGTTCAATCCCTTAACATTAGGTCTCAATAATCACTGCCTTGGAGAAACCTCCCTGACCACTCCTTGCCTTCTTATACCTTAGACTGTTCTCCTCCATCAAAGTCAATCTGTCGCATTAAAAAAAAACTTCTGCTTTGTACTTTTGTTTTTTTTTTTTTTGGTATTTGTCTTAACTCTATCTTTCAATTACTTTTTAATATCTGTCTTCATTTACTATAAGCTCCATGAAAGCAGGGATCATGCTTGTTTTATCTGCCACTCTATCCCCAGAGCCTATCAACATGCCTGGCAATCAGTATTTATTGAATAAAAGAATTTACAAATGATGAATTTTTACCTGCATGGTGGCAAGATCAAAGAAAATTTAATAATTCTTGCCATCTACAGCCTTCCCAATGATAACTGCCCAAGCAAAAGAACCTGAGTAGCCACAGTGACACAATTCTGGATAACAGTTGTGGACTCACTATCATCAGCATCACTCAAAGAAAACAGTAAAGCCATGGAGAGATGCAGTGGTGCTTTCAGATTATTGGTGCACCAGAAGTTAAGCACAAAATGATACTGTAGTAAATTGTGTCAGGGTTCCTTCCTATAATCCTGATATTCCATATATGGATTAATGATGGGTAATAACAGTCACCTATTTGAGCCCCTGTCCTCTTTCTAACAATGCATCTCTCTGATGAATCATTGGTTTAACTCACCACAGTCTCTGCCTTACAGAAGTTTACAGTCTAGTAGTTTTTTGCCAGGCATTGTGGCCCATAACCTGTAATCCCAGCTACTCAGGAGGCTGAGACAGGAGATTTGCAAGTTGTAGGCCAGCCTCAGAAATTTAGCCAAGCCCTAAGCAATTTAGCAAGACCTGTCTCAAAAGAAAAAAAAAATGAAAAGGGCTGGAGATGTAGGTCAGTGGTGAAGAACCCCTGTTTTCAAGCCCCATACCAAAACAAAACAAAATAAAAACCACAATACTGTTCAATTAAAGGAAAAGAATTCTCGTAATGACACTAAATTTTATTTCTTCTCCATTCTTAAGGAAGTGCTTTATTGGTTCATCCAGTCACAGAACCAAAAACCACCATGGTTGATGTATTTCTGCCAAGATCAAATGAGGTAAGACTAATAACAATTAGTCACATATCTCAAGTCTCATCTCTCTCATCCCTTTGTTTCTTTAAGCAACTAAATTTCTCCATAATGCTTTGGTGAACACACACCAAATGACTGTAATAACTGATGATTTTTTTTTAGTTGTTGATGGACTTTATTGTCTTTATTTTTATGTGGTGCTGAGAATCGAACCCAGTGCCTCACACATGCTAGGCGAGCACACTACCACTGAGCCACAACCCCAGCCATAACTGATGATTTTTAAAAATCATGACACTGTCCACTTAGGCTAAGAAATTAATGGAGGCCAGGTGATAGAAAAATGAATAGGTGATGGCCCCAAGAAGGATCAGAATTCATCTTCACACTGACTTGCTTAAGTGAGTTCTTAAACACACTGAGGGTAGGGTAAGAAAAAAATCTTTTGTCTACTATGAGGTATCAGACTCTGGTGGGAAACTTAAGTATAAAGAAACTTTGCTCTTTATGCCAGGCACGGTGGCGCACGCCTGTAATCCCAGTGGCTCGGGAGGCTGAGACAGGAGGATTGCAAGTTCAAAGCGAGCCTCAGCAATGGCGAGGTGCTAAGCAACTCAGTGAAACCCTGTCACTAAATAAAATACAAAATAGAACTTGGAATATGGCTCAGTGGTCGAGTGCCCCTGAGTTCAATCCCCAGTACCAAAAAAGAAAAAAAAAGAAACTTTGCTCTTTGATTCTGGCTCCCTTTGAATCCTAAATTTTGGTACCAAAAATTGTCTCCAGTACTCACCAAATTGATCAAGATCAATAATGACTTCCCTCTATCATCTCTACCTTCCTTAGCTATCTTATTAGTTATTGTCATTTGTTATTATTACTATATGAACTGTCCTGGCCTACCAGAGCCCAGGGCAGTGAACTTAGGCAGAGCACAAAGGTGAGGCAGGGACAACCCTTTTTCTGCAGAGCAGAGACCACGGAGACTTGGTGCCCCAGTCTAGGGAAAGAGGGTGTGGAATGAAGAGCAGAAAGGAGACACACTAGGGAGAGTCCTCAGGAACTAGAGCTTCACCCCAGGCTTCAGCACACAGAGGAAAGAGCCATGCAGCGTGCTGGGCTGGACTGGGACTACCATGTCAAGAGACTCTTTTTCAGTGGCCACCATTCAGCTACCTACACTTTTTATTATTGATATGACTAACCAGGTTTTTCTCCAGAATGTTTATGAACTGTAGTCTTTCCTCTTGGTTTCTCCAGTAATTTGAATATCTGAAGTTGAGGGATCTTTACAAAGATTCCCTTGCCAAGTAGAAACCTGAGGAAAACATTAAATACAGCAACAGCTAAATAAATGGTCCTGCTGAGCATGTCTGATGAGAATTTTTCAAGTTTATTCTAACAAAGCAGTAGGCATCTGTTAAAAGAAACTGCTCCCTTTCTAACTTAGCCAAGAATTTTTACTAATGATTCATCATTGCAAACACATTGTTGTGACTTTGAACTATATTCCTTCATTTTTTATCAGAGTGTTCTGTGATTGTTTCTCTTGCAACATCTTCACAAATGCTGGGTAAAAAAGCCAAAACAATTCTTTCCAGACCTGCTTCTTTATCTTGACTGGCTGGCCAGTACACTTCACACTAAATGAGCAGGCTGTCTGAAGTTCACACTGTCACTCTTACCCATATTTATATGGGGGCCCATCTCCTCTCCTCCAAGTCTGGGCTCAAATATCTCATCAGCAAAGCTGTCTCTGACCACCTGTTTAAGTTTATAGACTTCTCTCATTGCTCCTGGTGCTCCCTAGGCCTCTCCAGCCTTTCTCTTTCTTCACAGGACTTGCCACCATCTAACATTCTGTATATTTACTTATTTTCTATTATGTACCTCTCCTATTGTAATGTGAGCTCCTTGAAGGCAGTGGTTTTCATCCGTTAGGTTTACTATTGCATCCCCAGCAACTAAGTGGATACCTGGTATATAGTTGGCACTCAGCAAGAACTTGCTTAGGAACCTGGGACTGAGTTCTGGGTTTGGTCCTTTGTGGAATTTTATACTGGTTATACCCTTCCTAAATTGGAGATCTTTGGATATGGCACCAAAGCACAAACCTTGTTATCTCTCATTTTAATCAGTTATGGTGGTAGACAAGACAATGCTCAAACCTTGTTTGAATCAGTTTACCTTTTATCCCCACCAATTCTTTATCTGAAGCTACTGGGATTAGCTAGAGAGGAGAGAGAGAAAGCCAGAGAATGACATATAAAAGAAACATAAAGAAAACAAGCTAATGTTCTTACAAACACAGACTCAAAAATCCTTGACAAAATATTAATAAATTGAATCCAATCAAGAATAATATATCATGACTGCAATAGGTTTGACCCTGTTGAATTAAGAGTTCACTGTGGCAGCTGGGCACAGTGGCACATGCCTATAATTTTAGTAGCTCAGGAGCTGAGGTAGGAGGATTGCAAGTTCAAAGCCAGCCTCAGCAACTTAGCGAGATCCTAAGCAACTTATTAAGACCCTGTCTCAAAATTTAAAAAAAATAAAATGGACTGGGGATGTGACTCTGTGGTTAAGCATCCCTGGATTTAGTCCCCAGTAATCCCCCCAACCCCCAAAAATAAAAGCATTCACTATTGCTAATGATGGTCAAATCACAGTTCTGTCACCTTCACAACAGGATGGTAACAGACTCAACAACTGTGCTATATAAAGGATGTGGTAATCCCACAAGGTGAACTTGCAACACTGGCTGCCAGAAAGTATACTGGCTAAAAGAGAGAAAATAAGGTTTTTGTTTTCATGCTCCTTCTAATGATATCTTAAGGGTTTATTCCATCAAATTACTTTGTAGGCTCTTTTTGATACTTCAGCAACTGGCTCCCTCTTGATAGAGACCTTACATAAGAATTAGAACCTTAGCTCTGAATTATACTGTGTTAAAAAGTGATACCATATTAGTAATCCATGTTTCAATTGGTTTTTGTCTCAGATCTATTCTTTCTCTGGTATTTTCCTTTTCTGCTGCCTCATTTGCAATCTCTTTACCTGCAACGTGCTTTTCTTTATTTTGGTTATTTTTTCTATTTTGTCATCTCATTCACTGCTAGAAGCACTAAGTTTTTATAAGCCAAGTGGGCTATAAAACCCAGGAGGTCAAGTACTGCCTTTTCACTCATTAGACATCTTAATTATCATGTATGTCGAGCACCTGGCATAGTGGTTATGTTGTTTAGCAAATAACTTTTTTCTTTTGGTACCAGAGATTGAACTCAGGGAAACTCAACCACTGAGCCTCATCCCTAGCCCTATTTTGAATTTTACTTGGAGACAGGGTCTCACTGAGTTACTTAGTACCTCGCTGTTGCTGAGGCTGGCTTTGAACTATGATCCTCCTGTCTCAGCCTCCTGAGCTGCTGGGATTACAGGTGTAATTACTTTTGAATGTACAGATGGGCAAACAAATGACCTTTATTAAATTAATTAGTCATAGTCCCTTGAGATTTGCTCGCTCCTTCCTTCCTTCCTTCCTTCCTTCCTTCCTTCCTTCCTTCGCTTTCATGTTAGAGATCAATTCCAGGTCCGTGGACGTGCTTGGCAAGCATCTGCCTCTGAGCTATATCCTCAGTCCTTTTTATTTTATTTTGAGTCAGAGTTATACTGAGTAGCTCGGCTTGGCCTCAAACTTGAACTTGTTCTGCCTCAGCTGCCTGAATAGCTATGATCATAACCATGAGCCATCAAGTCCCACTCTTTCAGATCTTCTTAAAAACATATATTCTTCCTAACTTCTACCCAAGATTTAAAAAAAAAAAAAAAGGGCTGGAAATGTAGCTCAGTGGTAAAGCGCTTTTGGGTTCAATCCCCAGTACCCTCCCAAATAAATAAATAATTAAAAAAATACTTCCCCATACCACAATGAAACAAAAACAAACAAAAAAACCCCACTTATCTCCATTTATTTTAGTTTCTGGTTATTTGAAATGCAGTTAAGTGAATATTGTAATGAGTAAGTTGTGAGCAGAGTTGCTCATAAACTCTTTCTCACTGGGGTCTGTTTTAGATCTGGTATCACTCTAAGACATTTGCTCATTGGAGAGGAGGATGTACCATGAAGATTCCAGTTGCCTTGAATACTGTAAGTTATTTTCAGACTATTATTTCTACCTGTGTTGTATTTGTCTGCTCTGATTGCTGTGACAAAATACCACCAACTTGGTGGCTTAAACAGCAGAAATTAATTTCCTCACAATTGTGAAATTTCTATTTCCAGATCAGATGAGAATGCCAGTTGATGCAGTTCCTAATGAGGCACTTCTTTCTGTCTCTCCTTTTTTTAAAAAAATATATTTCTAGTTATAGATGGACCCAGTACCTTTATTTTTGTGTGGTACTGAGGATCCGAGCCAGTGGTTCACATGTGCTAGGCAAGTACTCTACCACTGAGCCCCAGCCCTAACCCCTTCCTGTCTCTTCTTATAAAGACACTGTTCCTATCATATCAGGGCCTCACCACTGTGATCTCATTTTACATAATCATCTCCAAAGAGGTCCTATCTCCAAATATAATCACCTTGGGGACTGGACTTCAACAAATGAATTTTAGGGGGATACTGACCTTCAGTCTATATTGTGTGCCTGTATCATAAAACCAAGAATGTTAGTGTTCTGCATAATAACATATATATATATATATAGAAACAGAAAGTAGATTAGTAAGTAGTTGCTTAGGGCTGGGGCAGGGCAAGGAATTGGGGTATGATGAAGAGTGACTGCTACTTGGTACAGATTTCTTTTTTGGGTATCAGAATATTCTAAAATCAATAGTGGTGAGGGTTGCAAGACCAATATACTGAAGCCTGTTTAACTGTATACTCTAAATGTGAAATATATATGATTATATCAATAATGCTGTTAAAATGTGAAGAAAAATGTCTTAAAATATATATACTCAGATTTCATGGTATGAAATATCAGGGATAAAACCAACTCTTACCCATATGTTTACATTTGTGTGTCTAAGAAAAGTAATACTAAAAACAGAAAATGCAGTGATTATAATGCATGCCATATAGAATGTCCTTCTACAAGACTAAGTTAAAAACATGAATTTTCAGGCATGATCCTGGGCCTCTCAGCCCAAGGGAGTAATATCAGTATGATGTTAGCATCAAAGGGGCCTGCCTATCCAGGCTGTTTTGAGTTTCCAAAGGGAAGTTCCTTCCTGTAGCTAAATCATAAGCACTACCATAGTCCCTGAGTAGAGTGAAGATTGATAAATAGGCAGTGATGTGATTTTTTTTAATTATCAGCAGTGATTTTTTTTTAAAGAATATAATTTCAGGGGCTGGGTGGTGGCTTAGTGATGGAATACTTGCCTTGTACATGTGAGGCACTGGGTTTGATCCTCAGCACCATATAAAAATAAATAAATAAAATAAAGGTATTAAAAACAAAGAAAGTTATTTTGGATATTAACTTTCAGATCTAGAGAAAAACCTTAATAATCATCTACTTAAATACCTTACACTTACAGGTAACTTATCTGTCCAGGATGACAGCTGGATTGTGGGAGAAATGAGACAAGCTCCCAAGTCTGCTGATTCCTCATCTAGAGCCCATTCCACTTTAACTTAACACTGTGCTCTTAAAAACAAACAAACAAGCCAAAAAAAAAAAAAATGAAGAAAAACAGAACAGAGAGATTGTCCAATTAGAGAGGGAGATGTGGGGAGGAATAAGATGTTCTTTACTTCTTGTTGCCTACTGCGAATTAGGTATGGGGGACATTTTAACTACTTCATCCTCACTATCAACTTCATATATGTTCTTCTACTCTTCTCCTTGCTAACACTTTACCACAGCAAAGTACAAGTCCTCATGTGATTCTTACCAGGCTTTCCTTGCCAAGTGGCATTCCAGAAGATTGAGAGCTGAGGGCCATGCCCACATGATGTTGTTAGAGTCACTTAAATTACCCTTGATGATATGTATGAGAAAAGCAGTTTGGGGGGGGGTTGCTTTTTTGGTGGTGGTTGAGGGTTTTTTTTCTTTTTTGGGGGGCGGGGGCGGTACTGGGGATTGAACCCAGAGGTACTTTATCACTGAGCCACATGCTCAGCCCTTTTTATTTTTTTGAATAGGGTCTCCCTAAATTGGTGAGGGCCTTGCTCAGATGCTGAGGCTGGCCTCGGGCTTGTAATCCTCCTGCCTCAGCCTCCTGGGCCTCTGGGATTACAGGTATGCACCACCATGCCCAGCTATAACAGAAGCAGTTTCACAAATCCACCCTCAGAATTAAGTCAGTCATTCTGGTGATCCAGAGAAACAGAGAGCAAAAAGTATTCTGGTGCAGTGATAAAGAGCAAAAGTCATCTCCCAAACCAAGAAATACTTTACATATACATACATACACCACTTAGAAAAATTAAGTCTTTAGCAAGGCTCTAGAATTAAACATGTTTATTATAATTTATGAGAATGTTAAACTACAACATAGGAAAGGCCAGTTATAGAGTGTGCAAAATAAAATTCATCATTTAAAAGAAAAAACAGTAGCTGGACATGTTAGTGCACACCTGTAATCCTAGCTACATAGGAGGCTGAATCACAGGTTCCAGGCCAGCCTGGACAACTTAACAAGACTGTCCCACAAAGGGCTAAGGATGAAGCTCAGTGGTAGAGCACTTGCCTTCATATGCAGGACCATGGATTCAGTTCCCAATCTGCAAAGAAAACAAGAAAAGAAAAAGAAAAAGCAGCAAAAACAAGTATATGTGATAAATTAATGAAGGGTAGTCAGCTTCCCTAGTAATTGGAAAGTGAACCATTTTTTTGTTGTTGTGCTCTTTCCTTTTAATGCCAGGATCCCCAAATATACTACCTCTGTGCCCACAAATTTATCTTGCCCTAGAGTCTATACTTGTAAAGAGTGGAATCTTATATAATGAAATATTTTTAAATTCTACTTTGAAATTTCTTTATACAAATACTTTTATTTTATCTTTACTTCTTGTTGCCTAATTCGCAGTAGGCAACAAGAAGTAAAGAACATATTTATACAAATACCTTTCCTGATATTGTTGCTCTGCTGTAGATACCAGTATTTCAACGCGGTGGAAGTGTGGTACCAATAAAGACAACTATAGGAAAATCCACAGGCTGGATGACTAATTCCTCATTTGGACTCCGGGTTGCTGTCAGCACTGAGGTATTTGGGAAAACAGGTTATACTTTTTATTACTTCTGTGTCTCTTTATAGTCTTTCAAAAAGTCTGATAGCATGAAAAAGTGGTGAGCCCCACCTATGGAGATAGGTACTTCTAGTGTTTATCTAGAAATCAAAGTTTTAAATAATTTCTGAATTATTGCCTAGTTAGTCTGCCGTTCTTGGAATTGTCTTAAAAGAACTTGGGGAAAGAGGAAAATGTCTTTCTTGAACAGTTGACTGTTGGTTCTTTTTAGCTGAGCAGTGATTACTGCTGGGCTAAAAGCTCATTAGATCATAGGCTGTGTATTAGCTCTGAAACTCATTCTCTCACAGAAGGGTACCTGTGACTATGGACCATTTCAGGGATCCCAACCCCACTAAATGACTTCTCATCAGGTAACTCAAACAACTGAAATCTCCCTGAGTAAAGCCTGGTAGGATCGAGATCTGATTTGTCCTTTTGAGAAGATCTTTTAAGCCATATGAAACCTGTATCAGACTTCTCTCCTGGCCATGTGCCAAAATATAGGGCCAAATATAAATTTTTACTCGTATTATAATAATACTTACCCTTATTTATATTAGCATTGTAAAATAATTAAGTTATAGCTTTCTTTTCTGTTTCATTTAGGCATGTCTTTGTGGGCCAAACTAGGGATTTGGGACCCATGTGAAATCCCAGAATAAATGCAAAATACTAGAGATCCATTGCACATCAAGTATTGCCAATAATCTTAATCTGCCATATGGAGTGCTATGACATTGTATGATATGCAAAGGGGCCCTTCTGCCGAAAAGAGTAGGCACCAGATACCTTTCTCGAAATGCAAGATCTAGAGATAGCTGATCCTCATCCATTATATTCTGATTTTTTTTTTTAACATCAGTTTCATTCTGTGAACCTTCTTGACCTTGTTGTCACATTCTGGGATAGTGTTTTCAGGGATGCCCCTGACCATACTTCATAGTTTAAATTTCTTCCAACAAGGTTTAATTCTTCGTGCACCTCTTATGTGACTTCTCTATTCATATTGTTTCATTATCTATTTGAGAGTGATTGGGTATTGACTATATTAGATATTTGTATGACTACTTTGTGCAGCTTAAATATTGCTAGTTAACTTTCTACGCTAAAACAAATACCTGAGATAATTAACTTATAAAAATAAAAGGGTTATTTTAGCTCACTTTTGGAAAATATTTCAGTTGGCCTCATTGCTTTTGGGCCTGGGTGAGGTAGCACATCATGATGGGGAGTACATGGCAGAGCAGAGCCACCCAGGGGTCCCCACAGTCTCCTTCAAAAGGCACAATCCCAATGATCTGAAGACCACCACTATATCCCACTTCTTAAATGTTCCTGTGCCTCTCAATAACACCATGGGCTGAGGACCAACACATGGGACTTTGGGGACATTCCATATTCAAACTGTAGCAATTCTAAGTTTTTGTTTGACATAAGTTTTCACATTTTCAAAATTATGTCCCTTTGGAAGCTGACAAATTTCCTATTACATAAAACATGTTCCCTGATTCACTTAACAGGGTTCTGCAGTTGGGGAGTTGTATCTCGACGATGGCCATTCATTTCAGTATCTCCACCAGAACCAATTCTTGCACAGAAAATTTTCATTCTGTTCCAGTGTTTTGATCAACAGGTAATAGCAGCTAAAGAAGCTGTGTGTTTTTTTTTAAATAACTTATACTATATGTAGGCATCCTCAAATAAATGCATTGCTGTTTTCGGTTATTATTTAAAGAAATGAATTGGGACATTTTTCAGTTACTCTTCCATGAGTGTTCCTTTTTTAATGTTCATTTCATTCCCCACTACCTAAAAACTAAAAAAAAGTGCAATTTGGGCTTTTATAATTCCTTCCACCAACTCATTAAGTGCCTGATTTCTTATAATTTGTTACAATATCCCAGTTACATTTGTGATTTTTGTGTACTTCTGTGATTTTCTCAAATGGTGTTAAAGGGAGATTGATTTGGCCAGTGGTTTGTTAGTCCTTGGCATAGAGTCATCTTTTTTTATCTCTTCATCATAGTCAATATGACCCTGAATGAATCATGACTCCATAGGGACAGATGGAAGGGAACTCATAAGAGATTTTGACCTGTGACTAATTCAAATCCCCATCCTTCTTCTCCTAAATCCATTTATATCTATTCCAGTTGTGCAGATGAGAGGGGTCGTTATCTCAGCAAATGTGTGGTAGAGCAGATCTTGTTCTTAGGCCTCAAGAAGAAGCCATCTTCTGTGACTACCCACTCATCTGGTGAGGAAACAGTTCGTTCTTACCTCAGCATTTGTTTTTGTAAACATGAAAGTATCTGCCATGAGGAAATGCTTAGTTTCTAAACTAACATGAGTCTAGCTCAAATGGACTCTGCACTTACTGGTGGAGGTCAAGTATTCTAGTCTCTATAGTGAGTAAGACCATTCTGGTCTTTCTTCTTGCTTCCTGCCTTATTTTTTCTAAGGGAAATTGTTTGGGGCTTGACTTAGTAGTTTAGTTATTTCTGAATGCTTTTTTAATCTGTAGATATCTGGGGGCTGGAGCTGGAGCACAGTGGTAGAGCACTTGCCTAGCAAATGTGAGGCACTGGGTTTGACCTACAGCACCACATAAAAATAAATAAAATAAAGGTATTATATCCATCTACAACTAAAAAGCAAATTTTAAAAAATCTAGATATCTGAAGCCTTGGTGAATCCTGCCCATGTTGATGGAGTTTATGGAGGGGCATAGGATGGGAATTATATCCTTCCTTACCTACTGAATTTCTTGGGCACATCACTTTGTAAAACTGTCTTTTCAACCAGGGCTGTATTCAAAACAATGAAGGCTTTTCATGGTTTAAAAAAAATCATAGAAATTCATGAGTAAAAGTGCTATTAGGGGGCTGGGGATGTGGCTCAAGCGGTAACGCACTCGCCTGGCATGCGCGGTGTGCTGGGTTCGATCCTCAGCACCACATAAAAATAAAATAAAGATGTTGTGTCCACTGAAAACTGAAAAATAAATATTTAAAAAATTCTCTCTCTCTCTCTCTCTCTCTCTCTCTCTCTCTCTCTCTCTCTCTCTCTCTCTCTCTCTCTCTCTCTCTCTCTCTGTCTTAAAAAAAAAAGTGCTATTAGGGCTGGGGTTGTGGCTCAGTGGTAGAGTGCTCACCTAGCACATGTAAGGCATTGGGTTCGATCCTCAGCACCACATATAAATAAATTAAATAAAGGTATTATATCTACCTATAACTAAAAAAAATTAAGTGCTATTAAATTAGATTTTCAGACGAGATATGTAGCTCAGGGTAGAGAGCTTGCCTGGCAAGGTTGCCTGCAAGGCCCTAGATACTGTCCCCAGCACCACACATACACATACACAAAAATAAGATTCTTCTAAGCAAGTTTTTATGATAGAGTCAGAAAATATGTCAGATTTGAAGAATATATTTTTCCCTCCGAAGTATATGTCAAACTTTTCCTCTTTTTTTTTTTTTTTGTCTTGCTATGTAGATGGTAAAGATCAGCCTGTGGCTTTTATGTATTGTGCCAAAACGTCCACCCTGAACCTGGAGAAGCTTTCACTGAATATTGGCTGTGACTGGGAGGTCCACATCAAATGACAAAGAAGCTCCCCTGGTGTTGCTCAGAAGGAGCTGCCTGCATCTTTTCAGTTCTTCCCTTGGCCTCTTTTAAGATTTGTGCTGCAATCTAATTGGTTTCCTTAGCTAAAAATAATCTTGCATTAGTCACTTATATACTAATGGACAATAGATTTCATATTTTAAGATGATTAATGATTGAGACTCTTTTTACAAATACGACTCTTCCTACATACCCACAAAGCCCTGAGACATTGATAGAGTTGGTGAATTTTCCTTGCCTCTTGGACTATGGCCCTGTGGTAAGCTCTGTGGGCCAGTGAGTGGCCTCTTTTTGAGCAGTACTGGATGGATTTTTAGGTATGCCAAGCCTACCCAAGTGGCCCATTTATTGGGCTTGCCTCAGGCCAATGTGGCAGATTCACTCTGGCTACAGCAGGGAAGTTGCCCAATCTCCAAATGGACAATAGTGTCTGATGCCACAGTTATCATTTGCCTACATTGACATGGTTAAGATAACCCTCTCTGTGCATATTGCATACCCTACAACAGTGGGGACCTGTTCTGCCCTAGAGATTTACTCAGGAGCACAAAGGATTATTTTCCCTTTCCTGCTTCTCAGGCTCAAAAGTTCTAAATTAATCTTCTTAAAATTTAAATTATTTGATTGTTTTTATTAAATACTGTCTACTTGCCTAAGGATATTGATAATATGAGTAAGCTGTAAAAAAAATGAGTAAGCTCTAATTAATAATAATGCAATAAATACCCATGTCCTCACCACTGAACTTCAAAAATAGAGAACAAGGCTGGGAATAGGAGAAGGCAAGTGAGGCACTTGCTTCAGGCATGATAAGAAGTATTTTAATGTACTATTTTTAAAAATTGTAATTATTGTAAAAGTCATGCTGAACAAAACATCAAAATCTTTTATAAAGACAGCCTCAGGATTATTGAGTTTTCTTTTGCTTCAGGCTCCAATATAGCTTGGCATGGAATAGAACATTACAACATACCAGTTGGATCACAATGATCTCTGCTCTGGAGACCCCAATAATTTTCCGTTGCCTACCACAGCATCTGTTGGAACAGCCTCAACTCCTCAGTACTCTCAGCATGCACACTTTCTTATCAGTCTTCCTCCACTTAGCTACTTAAAATGTCACCTCTGTGCCTTCCCCTCCCTGAGCTGCAGCATCCTCCCTCCACCCAGACAAATCTTACCACCCTTTCAGACCCAATTCAAATCTCACTTTTCCACACACTGTAACCACCCTAGCACCCCAACTATTCAGTGCCCATTAGTAGTGATTTTGCCATTCTCTGAAATGCTGTCCCACATATAATTGTGGTGTATTATGCATTCTCAGGGATTGTACCATAATGTCTCAAGTATGTCTGTCTTTTCTTGATAGATTCTGTGTTCCTTAAAAGCATGTTATATTTCTCTTATATCTGCTAGAGCACCTTTACACTTGACTTTCAGTAACTGTTGGCTGTGATTGGTTAACTGATAGATTATATTGATTAAAAAGTGAATATAGGAGACTGGGGTTGTAGCTCAGTGGTAGAGTGCTTGCCTCACACGCATGAGGCCCTGGGTTCAATCCTCAGCACCACATAAAAAATAAACAAATAAAAATAAAGATATTGTATCCATCTACAACTAAAAAAATTTTTTTAAGTGAGGATAGCATGTATTTATTTCTAATTTTATTTTTCTGACATAGGAATCTGCCCAAATGCAGTAAACATTGTACATTTCTGATGGTCACATTTAATTGTATGAGTTGAGGTTTGAATTTTGCACCAAATGAAAGCTGACATAGCTACATGTGTATCCTTTGCTCCTATTTGTGTATATTTTGCAATTAAGGAAAAAAGAAGACTCCTAAATTAACTGAAGTCATAAATACTAGCTTCAGTTTTCCCTTGCCAACCTAAAATAAAACATAGCCTGAAAACCAATGCTCTTTCCTAATATAAATGATGGGGTTTTATTGTTGTTATTGTTATTTTTATTAATGATGGGGGTTTTGTTGTTGCTGTTTGTGGTGCCAGATATTGAACCCATATCCTTAAACATGCTTGGCAAGTGTTTTACTATCAAGCTATATCCCCAGGCCTAAATAATGGTTTTTAATAGCAATTAAAGTTTAATAATTAAGACCTATCTTTAGACAAATATTTATTTCATGTCTGTTATTCCATTAAAATATCTTTGGAGGAAGAAAGAAAACAGGAACTATTAAAGTTAGTGAGGAAATGCTCTGTCTTGACCCAAATCTATACTGAAACATTTTACAACAGAGAAATATTGTCTGGTGTTTTTGTTTTCTGCTCTTATTGCTTCTCATACTTTACCTGCCTTCTATGTGGAACGCTATATACCAGAGATCCATGTGCAGCTGAGTTGACCTACCAATATTCAGTTATCTTGTGGCTAATTCTTGATATGTTTTCACAGGAAACAGGATTTTATGTGAGAAAGTTAAATTGTTTCAACAAATATTGTAGCAAAGCTCAAATGAATCCATAATTTATCTGTCCTTCAAGACTTAAAAGCCAAGCAATATATTGATAAATTCACTTAAAAACAGAAAGTATCCAACAGGAAAGTGGGCAAAGATAAACACAAAAGAAATTAAACAGACAAAATAAGCATATTTAAGATGCTCAGCCTTATTAATAATCAAATAAATTATTTTTTGCCTGATTGGCCAAGATTAAAAAGAATGAAAGCTGGGTGCCGTGGCACCCACCTGTAATCCCAGTGGCTTGAGAGGTTAAATCAGGAAGATCTCAAGTTCAAAGCTAGTCTCAGCAATTTAGCAAGGCCCGAAGCAACTTATTGAGATCCTGTCGCAAAATAAAAAGGCCTGTAGATGTGGCTCAATGGTTAAGTGCCCCTGGGATCAATCCCCAGTTCCAAAAAAAAGAATGAAAATGTCTGGTTCTGATGGGAGTGTGGGAAATAGGCACTCTTGTGCATCATTGACAAAATTATAAATAAGTATCATCTTTCAGGATTGCAGCAGTATCAAAATTGTAAATTTGCATACTATAGCCTAGAAGTTCCACTTCAGATAAATGGTCAGAGCTACTAACTGCAATGTGGTCTATACCATAGAAAATTGGAAATAAATGTAACATCCCTCCTTTAATAGATGATTTGCCAAATATAGTACCTCCATGTAGTGGAATATTATGCAACCATTAAAGATTAATCTACATGTATCAACAGAAATGTTTTGATAAAATATTTACTGAGTAATTTAATTTAAGAAAAGTTATAACAAAATAAACTCAAATTCAAAAAACATATACTCTCCAAAACATGAAGGCCACACAAAAACACAGGTGGGAATGGTTCCAGATTGAAGGAGACTAAAGAGACATGACCCTAGTTGTGATCCTGAATTGGATTCTGGACCTATAAAGAACATTATTGGGACAGTTTGGCAACATTTTGAATGGAATCTTTTGATTGCATGGTAATTGTCCTGGTTGTGCTATGATTACATAGAAGAATTCCCTTGGGTTTAGGGAAAACAACAGAATTCAGTCTGCAGGATTCCTTCACTTTCACTTTCATATCTCCTTCAATATCAGTAAATCATAATGATAGGCAGCAGAAGCAATCAAAACACAAATATCTGGAGGGTATTTATTTATTTTATTTATATGGTTCTGGGGATCAAAACCAGGGCCTTACACATGCTAGGCAACTGAGCTATATCCCATCCCCTAGAGCTATATGTTTTTTTGTTTTGGTGGGGGGAGGGCGGGGTACATTGTACCGAGATCAAACTCAGGGGCACTCAATCACTGAGCCACATCCCCAGCCCTATTTTATATTTTATTTAGAGACGGGGTCTCACTGAGTTGCTTAGCACCTCGCAGTTGCTGAGGCTGGCTTTGAACTTGTGATCCTCCTGCCTCAGCCTCCTAAGCCACTGGGATTACAGGCACGCACCACTATGCCCAGCTAGAGCTATATGGTTTTTAGTTCATAGTTAACCACACGTAAAAACCTTCTGGGTAATGAGATTCCTATGATAATATCAAGTATTCCACTCTGATTTTTAGATTTTCACTTACTAAAACCTTCAAATGGTTAGCAAAATTCCAGAAGGCACTTTAACTAAAATAACTTCTCAGCCTGGTGGACGTGGGGTAGGAAGCTATCAGTAGCAACACTGGAAACAGACTACCAAATTAGCCACAAACAATGGAATACAGCATTCTAGGAGAAATACAGATAAGGAGACATTGGCACCTGATATCTGATCTGCTCGTTTTATAACCTTCCTTGCTAAAGGTTGCAGTGCTGTGGCAAGTCACACAGAGTTGGGCAACTGTTTCTTGACAGTTGTTTCCAGCAGTGCTGATGGTATTGATTCCTCCCTAATTAAGGAAGGAAGCCATGACTAAGTGAGGATCTGGAGATCTTATACCTAATTCCATTAATGAAGTCTCGGTCATGCATTTGCTTCTTCATTGCAAGTCAGGGGACCTAGGGTTTGGTTCTACAATAAGCAGGAGCACTCAATCACTGAGTCACATCCCCAGCACTATTTTATATTTTATTTAGAGGTGGGGTCTCGCTGATCCTGACCATGCCATCAAGCCTCTCTGGGCTTTGGTTTCCTTATTTGTTAAATAAAATAGATAATCTATTTATATTCTGTGAGTTTTCAGTGATTTAACTAAAAATACAACAAATTTGTCTTAAGTGGGGTTAATCAAACCTACAGAGTTATTCTACAGGTTAAAAATACTCTATGGGGCTGTGGCTGTGGCTCAGTGGCAGAGTGCTTGCCTAGCATGTGTGAAGCACTGGGTTCAATTCTCAGCACCACATATAAATAAATGAATAAAATAAAGGTTCATCAACATCTAAAAAGTATTTTAAAAAATAGAAAATAAATAAAATAAAAATACTCTATGGATATAAAAAAGGAAAGATGGAGAAACCTGGGTAGCCCCCACTTAGCCAAGTGATCAAAGTTTGAATCACCTCTAATAAAACAATATCAAGTACCCCAAAATATGATTTGAGAAGTGTACGTCACATTTGTGATAGTCTTTCTTCAAATCCACAACCTCAATCTAAATCATGTGAAAAACATCATACAAACCCAAGTTGAGGACATTTTACAAAATACCTGACAAATACTGTTCAAATGTATCAAGGTCATGAGAGACCAAAACTCCAATTGTCAGATTGGTGATCACTAAAGGAGTTCTATCTTTGCAACCCTTATTTAAGATATATATATATATATATATATATATATATATGAATGATAAGTATTATAAACAAATATGTTGCTTATAATAGTGTTGAATCAAAGAAATGCTTGGGCGGTTTTTTGGCAGAAAAGACAGGGATAGGAGCCATTAGCCATCACTATTGTGCAGGGGAAATCATTCCTGCCACAGTTATCATGAAACCTTGAATGAGATACATTATTAAAACTAGTTCCTTGCCAGGCAAGGCGGCACATACCTGTAATCCCAGTGATTTGGAGGGCTGAAGCAAAAAGATCACAAGTTTTGAGTTCAGCCTCATCAAGTTAGCAAGGCTCTAAGCAACTTAGACCTTGTTTCAAAATAATATGCGATGTAGCTTAATGGCAAAGTACTCCTGTGTTCAATCCCCAGTGCAAAAAGGAGGGAAATAGTTTTTTATCCTTAAAGAGGTTTCTGGGTGTTGAAATATACAGCTGTTTATATGCTCATTATCTGCCTTTTGTTCCTGGGCTCAGATTGGATTCCTCCATAATAGCATGAGTTTCCACAGTTGTGCAGCTGAATAAAGTTTGGCCTATACATCTAAAAGAACATTTTACCCACAACAACTGATAAAGAAAAATGAATAGCACCTTGCCCTCTATGTGCTGGATATTCCCACCCTGCTCTGACAAGAGGCTTACCCTGTCACATGCTCATTCTAGTTACTAACAGATGCAGCTGGCTTAAACAGCTGAAGAAAGAAAGTTCAGCAAGTGTGTGGCCCAGAAAAGCTCCTCTCAAATCAGCCAAGAGACTGTGATTGCATTGGCAGACCTTATGTACAAGAAATTTCTGCACTCACAGAGAAATTCATACAACAGATATATAACATACATTTATTAAGGGCCTTCTATATACTTAATCCTGAGGGTGGAATGGGAACCTAGTCCCATCTTCATAGTCTTGTGGGCAATCAGGAAGTTAAATAGCTAAAACAATAAAACGTGGGTCAGTGCTGTGAATTTCAGCACTGGGGTGAGGCCAAAGTAACGATGGTGGGGAAAGGAAACTCCACCCTTGCTTTCTGGGCCTTGGTAAAATTGAGGGTGAACATCAATATTTTTAGGGGTGGTTTTAGCACATGTGGATAGGCAAGCCTCTGATTGGAGACACCACCACACAAGCCTGGGCAGATTGCACCTAGATTCCTGTGCTGTGTACAGGGAAGATGTTCAGTAAATGCTCATGGAGTGAATGCGGATTTGCATCAATGAAAGATATGGTTCAAATACATGTTCACCAAAGGTCCGTGTATTAAAGTCTTGTTCCCCAGGGTGGCCCTACTGAGAGGTGGTAGAATCTTTAGGAGGTAGGGCCTAGTGGGAGGTCCTTAGGTTATTGGGTATGAATCCTTGAAGGGGATTGTGGGACATTCGCCCATTCCTTTTCCCCTTTTGCCTCCTAGCCAGGAGGTGAGCAATTTTGCTCTGCCACAGATTCCTGCTAGGATGTGCTGCCTCGCCACAGGCCCCCAAAAATTGGACCAATTGATCATGAGCTGGAATCTCCAAAACTGTGAACCAAAATAAACTTTTTTCTCTTAATTATCTCACGTATTTTATTATAGTGACAGAAAACTGACTAACATAATGAGTGAAGGTGTCACAACAACTGATAAAGAAAAATGAATAGCACCTTGCCCTCTATATGCTGGCTCAACCCCAAAGAAATACTAAATTAAGCTCTTCTCTAAGATCATCATTTATTGAGTGCTTAAAACAATCCTGGTATTATTTTTTTCATTTTTTTTTAACTTTATTTTATTTATTTATTTTTATGTGGTGCTGAGGATCAAACCCAGGGCCTTGCATGTGTGAGGCGAGTGCTCTACCACTGAGCCATACCCCAGCCCCTTGATATTATTTTAAATGCATGACATGAATTAACCTGTTTAATACTTAAAGGAATGACTATCATACCCATTTTTTATATTTTTTAGTTAGATGAACACAGTACCTTTATTTATTTTTATGTGGTACTGAGGATCAAACTTAGTGCCTCAATGTGCCAGGCAAGTGCTCTACCACTGAGCTACAACCCCACTCCTATCATACCCATTTTTTAGGTGAGAAATTTGACATGTAAGATAAAGGAAGAGGTAACTCAAAGTTTATAGGCACAGCCACTAAGTGGCCAACGCGGACTTTGAATCTGGACAGTCAGCCTCCAGAGACTGTTCTAACTCTATTCTGCCTCCCAAAGAGTAGTAAAGATCCATGGGCATTTTATGGAGGGACAGAAGGATAGGCTAATGGCCCCTATAGTGCTTGACACAGGGCTTCTCAAAGCTATAACCCAGGCTCAGGGATAATGAGCCAACTTTCACTTCCCACCTTCCAAAGCTTCTACTTTTGCATTATTGAGACTGGTCACAGAGGAACAGGCATAGCTGCAGTCTGGGACAAGTCCCCACTGGGCCAGACTTGGGATGTAGCCATCTCCTTTCAGCCTAGAGAGCAACTATCATGGGTAGAAGACAGAGTGAAGGCGAGGCAGGCAATTCCCTTCCCATGCACTTACACTCTCATCTAGGAGCCCTGAAACCAGCTCCTTGGATATGACATCCCAGGACTTGATGGCCGACCTGGCTTAGTATCTATTTTTGTCTGAAAAGCCTAACGTGACATGGCTGAATAGTCACTATAATCTACTCAGAAGCACTTTTTGTAGCAGATTTGATCCCACTGTTTACTTTGGGGATGGGTAGACAAGAGACGCCTGAGTAAAGTGGGCAAGAAGAGACAGGGATTTCCTCAACTGAGGACTCTGCTGAGTGGCATTTTCTATCTAGACAGTTCTACTCAGCGCTGACACCAGAACATTCTAGAAGAGATGCCAAATCCAATACTGAATAATGTTCTGATATCCTAGAGTTTTAGGAACTAAAAATCATGTTCTCTAACGTGCACAGAATATTCCCCTAGAATTCAGTATCTCACATTCTAGCTAGTTTTTTACTGTTTTCCATTGATTTGTGGCCAATTGTTTGATAGTCTGATAACTGTTCAATAACAATGCATAAGCAGCTCTTTGCTGATTTTCAATGTTCATCTCACTCAGATATTCTCCTTTCATTTTCTGACAACACCAGCACTTAATGCAACTCAAAATCTCTCTAACCAGGATCTTCTCCCTTTACGATGCAGTCCAGCACTAGCCTGTTTCATACTCACCATCTTTCTTCACATCTATTTTTAGTTTTCCTGGCTCAAGCTTCTTCAGGCCACTGAAATACAACCCTCATTCTCTTTCTCTCCCTCTGGCATGCATGCTGCTGGTAGGAGCCCCCAGGTAAAAATTGCTCAGAACTCCTTTAATATTTCTTCCTCAGGAAAATTTATGGTTTCAGGATCACAGCTCAGTTTTTTAAGCTGGACCTAAGCCAGGTGAACTTCTGATGGATCTTAAACTTCGAATTGGATGTGGACATTTTTCTCTCAGATGACAGGATCACTCCATGTTCCCCTTTGCGGTTGCTTCCTTTCTCTGAAGGTAGCTATCTCTTGTTTTCTTTAAAAAGCTCTACCTTTCAAAGTTGCCTGCCATGCCGACTGTCATTAGTCCAACTGTAGCCCAACGGACAGGGGCCGAGCCCAGGTCCCCAGGGCCTATTCCCCACCCGGCCCAGGGCAAGACCACGGAGGCCGGGGGTGGACACCCAAGTGGTATCTATTCAGCTATCATCAGCCGCAATTTTCCTATTATTGGAGTGAAAGAGAAGACATTTGAACAGCTTCACAAGAAATGTCTAGAGAAGAAAGTTCTTTTTCTGGATCCTGAGTTCCCACCAGATGAGACCTCTCTCTTTTATAGCCAGAAGTTCCCCATCCAGTTCATCTGGAAGAGACCTCCGGTGAGTAGCTAACTGGTTGCTGGTCTGGGTTTTTCCCTCAGTGAAGTCCTCCCACTCCGCACCTCCTGCAGCTCAGCTATGCACATGGGCACTGGGGGAAGGATCCTGGCAGCAGCTCTGCTGGGCTCTGCCCTCATGTGTGAAGCAGGGACAAGTCTTAGATAATTTGCCAAACTGAGAGTGGGAGGCAGAGCTGCTGCTTGTTCTCTCTCTCTCTCTTTCTCTCTCTCTCTCTCTCTCTCTCTCTCTCTCTCTCTCATTTTCTCTCACTCTGAAAAAAAAAAAATCTTGCTTTTTATGAAAGTGATTGGAACTCGGTTTAATTCATCCTGTAAAAATAAACCTCCCTTATCCAGGATAAATTCCACACAACCCAGATCTACTTTCTCTGTTTAAATAACTTTGTAAAATTCCTTCCTCTTCTTGGGCTAAAATCATGATATTGTGGTTCTTCATTTTTGCCAGTAGCCATGAACTTCTGAAACACAGAAGCCTTAAAAAGAGGAGAGTGGCAGACAACTTTTCAAGTATGAAATGTTAGCATTAGAAGATTCTAAACATCATTTTTGTCGTTATATTTCACCTCTCAAATGAGGATATCAAGGCATACAGAGGGAAGTCTACCCAGTGAGCACATGACAGAACCTGGATAAAAACACCTACTCCCTTAGGGCATGCTTCCAGCCTCTGGGTTTCATTTACAGTGATCTACCAGGAGGAAAATTATGTTCCCCTGGCTCCCTTCTCTGATCATTCCTCCAGTATGACTCTTGTTCATAATTCAAGAAACATTTTGATCAAGAAGTATTCCCCGCCAACAAAAAGGAGAAATATTTATTGAGTATCTACTAGTGCTGGCCACTGGGCAAACTAGGGAGACATCAGTGAATAAGAAAGACAAAAATTTATTCTTTTCTGGAGCCTAAAGTCCTCAGGGGAAGGTGGGCATTGAATGATAGTGACTGTCTCGTTGACTGTCAGGAATCAGTGTTCAGGGTAGTAAGGGATCAGGTGGCAAGGAGCTAACTCAGTCTAGGAAGAGAAACCCTCCATGAGGAAATGGTAACACCAATGCCATTGGCTGAACCCCAATGCCATTCTTTTACCATGTTTTTCTTTATGAACCTGAGCTGAACTACCCAACAACCCTGTGTATGCCACAGGACTCCTTTCCTCTCCTGACAGTCCTTCCCTAAGGCCCTTGACTGTCCTGAGGGCCCTTGCTTTAGAAAAGATCTTCATCCCCCCCCACACACACACTCGTCCCTGCTGCCAGTGCTTGGACATGTCACATCCCTGCTGAAATATCTTCACTGACATGCCCCCCACTGCCTTCAGGATAAGTCCAAACTTCTTAACTGAGATGTCAGCCCTTCTCAAGATGGCCCTGCCCACTGCCAGACTTTGCGCCCCCAGGACCCTGACACACCAGCAGAGCTAAATGTCCTGCTGCTCCATTGCCCCAGGTCTTCTCACCCAAGAGGCCTTCATTCATGCTGTTCTCTGCCTAGAATTCCATTCTTGTTGTTATCTGGATAGTTTCTCCTCCCTTTCTCTCCAAAACTTCAGGGGTGACTTTCTCCTTTCGTCCCTTCTTGCTAAGAGCAGAAGCCTTTCCTGTTCATCTTTAGACCCCTTAATCAGCACAGACCAGGCCCACAGTTGTACACAGCTGAAACTGGTGAATGAAAACCCACAACTGAAGGTATAGGTTACCAAGACATAGGACAGCCCTGATTTCCAAGGCCTGGAGCTCCTAAAAGCCTTTTCTGATACCATTGCAAAGGACAGGGGACCAAAACCTACAAATAGATTTTTACTGGTCACTGGTAGACTTGAGCCTTAAAAGAATTGCAAATTAATAAAAATGTTTAAAGGGTCTCTTATATTCTAGGCACTACATTGGTCCTGAAACTTCCCCTGTTGGGGTCAGTGTGTGAAATGATGTGCATTAAGAGACCTGGCTGTTTCAGGGTGTGCTCCCAACTATCACCATCATCAACAAGATCCTGAATTTTCTACTGTTTGTGTTGCTACAGGACCAGATAGCAAAGACTAGTGTTGATTAAAATGCCCACATGTCCTCCCTCCTGGGGTTAAGATCAGAGAACAACAACAAAAAAGAACATCATGGGAACATCACCTTGGGTTCATTAGCATAAATTAGAAAATAGCATTAGAGACAATCAGTTAGAATGGATCTTAGAGATGTTGTCCAGGTGTAGTCTTTGTTCACTTTATGGGTGAAATGATTAAGGTCCAGAAAGGAGGCCTGGGCCTGTAGCTCAGTGGTAGAGAGCTTGCCTACATATGTGAGGCACTGGATTCGATCATCAGCACCACATAAATAAATAAAATAAAGGCATTGTGTTTAAAAAAAAAAAAGGTCCAGAAAGGGCAAATGAATTATTTACAGTCATTGAATTCAAATAGAAATGCAAATTTTCAATATGGGTTGAAATTGAAATTAAAAAACTGAAATGACCCAGAACTTTCTGAAATGCAATTCCCTTTTTGGAAACCAGTGTTCCACATACTTTCTTGGATGTAGTGACCTCTGTCAGACATGAGCAATCTGAAAAGGAAACTGTGTCCTATGGGGGAAAAGCACCAGGAAAGTGAATTAAGATCTCAACATTACCCACAGCTCTCTGGTGTTTTCCTTCCCTTCTACCTGCCACTAATACTATAACCCCATATCCAAACCTCATTCTTACACCTGTTCTTCCTCACTCCTTCAGCCAGCTAGTTCCCTCTGCCAACACCTGAACCTGAAGAAAACTCTTTGCCAATCAGTGGCTCCATAGTACTCCAACATCTGACCTTATTGCTTTTTCCATACCCCCAGATCTCTTAAATTAGACTCCTTTAAGGATAGAATTTAGGTAAGTTTCCTAAGCTGCAACTCACCATAAGCCACATTTCACCCGATTGTGAAGACTTTGATGCACACACACACACACACACACACACTGTGTGTGTGTGTGTCTGTGTGTGTGTTTACTGAAGATTGAACCCAGGGATGTTTTACTGCTGAGCTACATCCCCAGTTCATTTTTTTTTATTATTTTTTATTTTTGAGACAGAGTTTCACTAAGTTGCTGAGGGTCTTGCTAAGTTGCTGAGGCTGGCCTCAAACTTGCAATTCTTCTGCCACAGCCTCCTGAGTCACTGGGATTATAGGCATGTGCCACCATGCCCAGATTCAATGCTAGCACTAGCACTTTCTTGATCTTAGAATGTCCACAGAGTCACAACCACCTACATCCCAGCTGAATGCAATGGAAGGAGGCTTTCTAATATAAGATGCTTCCCGATTTCAGAGATGTGAGGAAAAATGTGAAATGTGAGGGGAAATAACACCCAGAATGGAAAAACTAAGACAAAGAAGACCCCTTTTCTCACAGTTCTTCCTTCCTCATCTTACTTTTCCCATTCAATTTCTTCTTCCATGCTGCCTATCAGCATGGACCCATCCACACCTGCTGGCTTTTGCTACCTTCTGTATGACCAGGTGCTGCCCCCTCCCGTCTTCAGGCAGAGCCAACTTCTTTCCTCTTCCAGGCTGTTACCCTGGGGATGGGGAGGAGTTGATATATTATACTTTTGATGTCAGGCCTTGTAACTGTTACCTTACTCCTACAGAATTTCCTTTGATTCTTTAGACATGTTTTAGTCAAATGTACCTACTCTCCAAATTCTTTTTTTAAAAAAATACTTAATTTTTAGTCTTAGTTGGACAAAATACCTTTATTTTATTTATTTATTTTTTTATGTGGTGCTGAGGATGAACCCAGGGCCTCACATGAGCTAGGCGAAGTGCTCTACTGCTGAGCCACAATTCCAGCCCTACTCTCTAGGTTCTTAACATGGCAGAAACATTCAATTTCTTTTTTCAAGAACAAAAGAGAGGTGGCTGTGGATGTGGCTCAGTGGTTAAGCACCCCTGGATTCAACCTCCCCGTGTAATAGTTTGGAAATGACGTGTCCCCCAAAAGCTCACGCGTGAGACAATGCAAGAAGGTTTGGAGGAGAAATTAATGGGTTATATCCTAATGGAATTAACTGAGTGGTAACTGGAGGCAGGTAGGGTGTGACTGGTGGGAGTGGTTCATTGGGGAGCATGACTATGGGGTATATATTTTGTATCTGGAGTGTGGAGTCTTTCTCTCTCTCTGCTTTCTGATTACAATGTGAGCTGCATCTTCTACCATGATATTCAGCCTCACCTTGAGCCCTGAGGAACAGACCTGGCTGTCTGTGGACTGAGACTTCTGAAACCGTAAGCCTCCAAAAAAACTTTTCCTCCTCTACAATTGTAATTGTTCTGGTGAGATCTTTTAGTCATAGTGGCAAAAAAAAAAAAAAAAAAAAAAAAACCTGACTAAAACACACCAAAAAATAGCAAAAGGGAAAATTAGAAGGATTTTTATAATTATATAAATTATATAAAGAGTACCTTCTCCAGGATGTGAAGAGAGACATGAATGTTTTCTAGGGAAAGAAAAGAAAATTTGCTGCTTTACTTACAAGGAGGAGAGTTAGAACTGAAATGGAAGTGGGGTGGGGAAAGCAAAAGAGCTGACGGCCACTCACCCCGTGCTGGCCCTCTCCTGCCTGCCCTTCACAAAATCTCCACTGACTAATGTGAAGTGCCTGAGGCAGGTAACTTTTCGTTGAAGAGCAGAGATCTATTCTGTATCTTGATTTACACAGGCAGGACCGAGTGAAGGAGCCTGGAAGTCGGGGTGTAGAAAGCTCAGGAGTGTGGAAAGAGAAAGAAGCAAAAAGGACACTTCCAGGAGCTCCCTGAAATATGGAGGGAAGAAGCGGGGAAGCTGTGCTCTCTTGGACACTTATGAAGTAGGGGTTCAGGACATGTTTAAATTCCCAAGGAAGCCCAAGGCCCCTGCTAACATATGGGAAGGATTCTGTTTAAGGAAGCTGACGTTTGTTTTACTGTTTTCATCCGAACTTCAAGTTTAAATAAACACTTTCATAATGTTTATCAGGGTATTCTATACTCCACAACATCAACCATATAGTATAAAAACTGTTATTAATTTTTAGATCATAAGGACAAACTGCCTAGGAGCTACACCCTTCCACAATTTTAGAAAAATGGCTTTCTTTCCTGATGTGAAGGGTTTGAAAGCAAAAGGATACCCCCCTCTTCTTAAAATAACCTGAACTCTTAGGGAAAGGTCATCTTTATTTCTAGCCAGAACTCTTCAGATGGCAAATGTAGCACATCTGGCTCAGACCCAGAAGACAGTGAAAAAGAATCAGCTGATTCCTCTATACAGGAGTCCTCCCTGTTTGTAATTATGTCATCCCTCCTTTAGTTGCTTCAGATCAAATAGTCACAAAATTTCTCTAACTTTTTCCCAGAGGTATGCACTGGGGATATTATTGCTATGATCCATACAGTTAATGCTCATTATTTGCAGATTCCATATTTACAGTTTGCATGCTCAATAAAATTCATTTGTAACCCCCAAATCGGTACTGGAGGTACTTTTATGATAATCTGTGGTCTTGCTCAGAATTACGGAAAACTAGTCACACTTGGCATCACATCAGCACGGTTAAGATGGAAGCTTTCTGCCAACATGGGAAGGTCTACTGCTGTTGTGAGCTCTCTGCTGTGTCCCATTGCCTCTAAAATGAACACATCCTGTGTAGATTCCCAGTCAGAGGGGTGACTTGGCCTGCGATACTCAACGCTGAAAAGAAAAAATCCTACATTGGCACTAAATAACAATTATTCCATGCCAATGAATGATGAGAGAGAGGGAGCTGAACTTCAGAGAAACCAAACCTAGTCTGTGCACCAGGAATCCTCCAATCCAATGGTGTCCCTAAAAATGTTAACATGCATACTTTGTCTTAACAAAATCTGAAACCAATGATGACCACAGAGCGCTTTAATTGCTATTTTCCTGAGTAACATGCCAAACATGAGAAATTATAAATTTTAATCCAGTCAAATTTGCTTAGGTTTAATGTTTGCCAATTTCTTTGCTTACCATTCTTTCTTATGTTTTAAAATTTTCTTTCCAAAATAATTTTCCTTTTTCCTGGAGTGTATTGTTTAGAAGTTTCTTTTTTAAATTAGTGAATTTTAATTACACAGAATGAGTTTCATTGTGGTATATTTTACATGCAAATAACATGCTTTGATCATATCCAGCCCCATTGCCTTCCTTTGCCCTTCCCTCTCCCTTCCTTTTGATCCCCTTCCTCTTCTTTAGTAGCCTCCCTGTTGCTTTCCATGCCTTCCTAGATTCCACACATGAGGCCAAGATCTTCTCTCTATAATATACTACAAAGCCACTATGTTGTGGCATTTCTTTCTTGCTTAAGATTCATTGTAATACCTGAATCTGAAGATTGGAATTATTGACCAATTGTAAAAAGCTCCTAGATTGTTATCCTCTGCATACTTCCTATTATCTTTTTCTGGAACTCAAATTAGATGCAAAGCTGAATTTGCCTTGCTCTATCCTGCCTATATCTTAATGACATCATGTTCTCTTCCTTCTCCTTTTTTTCAGTTTCCTATTTCTTCCATTCTTTATGTGGTATTCTAGGTGATTCCTTTTGACTTATCTTCTGGTTCATTAATTCTTACTTCAACAGCACCTGATCCAACTATTTAATTATTAAAGTTTAGTATCTGAGCCTTATTTAGATTCTGGTTCAAAATACAAAAGCTGGCCAGAGCTGGGTGTGGTGGTGTAGGACTCGGCAGGCTGAGGCAGGAGGATCGCAAGTTCAAAGCCAACTTCAGCAACATTGAGGCACTAAGCATCTCAGTGAGACCTATCTCTAAATAAAATACAAAGTAGGGCTGGGGATGTGGCTTAGTGTTCAAGAGCCTCTGAGTTCAATCCCTGGTACCCACCCCCCAAAAAATGCTGGTCATGCCCTCTGTAATCCCAGAGACTCAGGAGGCTGAGATGGGAGGACTGCAGGTTCAAAGCCAGCCTCAGCAATTTAGCAAGGCACTAAGCAATTTAGCAAGACCCTGAATCAAAATAAAAAATAAAATGAGCTGGGGATGTGGCTCATGGGTAAGTGCTCCTGGGTTCAATCCCTGATACAAAAAAAAAAAAAAAACCAAAAGTAGGCCAGGCATAGTAGCACACACCTATAATCCCAGAGACTCAAGAAGCTAAAACTGGAAGACTGCAAGTTCAAGGTCAACCTCAGCAATTTAGTGAGACCCTGTCTCAAAAATAATTTTTTTAAGGGCTGGGGACATAGCTCAATGGTAAAGAGACAATGGGTTCAATCCCCAATAACACACACAAAAATAATTCCTAAAAAACCAATTTTAAAACTGGGCAAACTGGTCACAGTGGCACATACATATAATCCCAGTGATTTAGGAGACTAAGACAGGAGTATCAAAAGTTTCAAGCCAGCCTCAGCAACTTAAAGAGACCCTATCTCAAAAAATAAAAAGGACTAGGGGTGTAGCTCAGTGATAGAGTGGCCCTGGGGGTTCATCCCTCAGTAGGTGGGGCGGGGAGCAATAAATGGCATTGCAGGAACAACTGAAAAAATTAACAAATGGATTTGGATTTATCTTGGAAAATATCACAGAATAATTTTGAATTTAATGGTAATGGTATTGTGGTTAGTAGGAGGATGTTCTTGTCCTTAGAAGATGCCTGCTATATTCTAAGTATAATCCTAAATATTCATAGATGAAAAGTGTCATGATAACTGCAATTATTCTTTCATATGGTTCGGCAAAAGAAACAAAATCAATAAATACAAATACACAGGTAGGTAAACCAAGGTGGCAAAATGTTAACTATTGAGCTTAGAAACTGCAATAGCTGAAATCTAAAATTAGAATTAAATATGATTTCCTCTGTGGAGAAGGATTTAGCAATGGAAAAAGAAGGGCAAAAGACTGCTAGTTCTGTGTTCTTCTTTATTGGTAATTTAAGTCTCTGTTCATGTATGAATTTAATAAAAATTACTTTTTATTTAGTTTTGTTTTTGCAGCACTTGGGATCAAACCTAGGACTTTGTGCATGTGAGGTAAGCTCTCTACTGCTGAGCTAATATCCCCAGCCCTAAAAATTAAATTGTTTCTTAAAAGAACTGACCTCACAAATTATTTTGAGCTATTCTAGTACCCTGTAATGCTAAAATCATGGTTTCAAACTTTGGTGGACATAGAATCTCCTAATGAGCCTATTTAAAAATGCAAAGTCTCAGACCCCTATCTACCTGAGGGATTCAAATTCTGAGGATGGACCCTGAGAATCTGCACTTAAATTGGCATCACAGGTGATTCTGATGCTGGTTGTTCAAAGACTACCATTGAGAAGCACAGAGCAGAAGAAGACCAATGGGGATTAATGAGCAGACAAGCAGGCTGGGCACCATCAAGTGAGCATCCTGCCAGACCTCAGTTTCCGCCTACTTCAACTTCCTGTGCTCACATTAGCATTGTCCATTTAAGCATGGTGATACTTAGAAAATACCAAGCTTTCTTAGGAATATAATTCCAACACATGTTTATTTGCCTTCCCCATCCACCATGTTCTTGCCCCATAGGTCCTGAATTTGAATTTGCATCAGTGGATGTCTGTTCTCTAACAGACTTTCATCTGAGGTCCAGTTACCTCCTCTCTGGATCCTTCTCACAGATTAGAGTCCCTACATGGCTAGTCAAGTTATTTGGGAGTGGGGTGGGGCAGGGACATCAGGAGAATGGAGGCTTCATTACCCTCAGACAATGGCTTGAAGCAGATTCCTCTATGCATTCAGCAGCCTGTATAGGATTAGTGTATACAGCATGTTTAGAAGGCCCCATGCTATATCCCATTGACCGCCAGCGTCAAAGGCATGAATGCCTTTTGCTGAGGCAGGGTGAGCCTCTCTGTAACTATATGTTCTTTTTTTAAAGAAAGAGTCTCAGCAAGGCTGTTGGTGATACCCATAAGATCTACAAGCCACTGTAGTCTGTCCTGGGGCCATCTCTGGCTAGCTGTTTCCCATCCCTGGCTCCCTCTGTGACTCGCATGGTGTTGCCCCTAGACCGTGGGCTCAGGGGCCTCCAGCCAAAGCTGCTGACTCTGATCACAGCCTTTCTCTGGGCTGTGTTCATTTGCATCCCGCTGCTGAGGGTGGAGGAGCTATATAGGCTTTGGGCTATTCAGGAGAGGATTAGGCCTGGGCTGAGGGCGCAGTGGGAGAGAGGCCACAGTGAAGGCCCAGTTCCACTCCCTGAGTGGCCACCATGCCTTACCTGCTGCCAGGATTCTTCTGTGATCGCGTGATCCGAGAAAGGGACAGGAGAAATGGTGAGGGCACTGTAGCACAGCCCCTCAAATTTGAGGGGCAGGATTTTGTCGTTCTCAAACAACGGTGTCTGGCTCAGAAGTGCCTCTTTGAAGACCGTGTCTTCCCAGCAGGTGTACAGGCTCTAGGCTCTCATGAGCTGAGCCAGAAAACCAAGATGAAGGCCATCATGTGGAAAAGACCAAAGGTAGGGATGAAAGGATCATGGGTTCAGGAGATAACTCTTAGGGAACAGGAGGTCAAGTGGTCCAGAACCCAGGGCCATGGACCCCAAGCACCTCTGAGCAAATGGCTTATGAAGGCTTTCCTTACCTGTGTGTCCCCAAATACCGTCCTGCTTCCTCCTAAACCTGGAGGTGTTATTTTTCTATTCTTGAACTAGAGAGTATTATAATACTTTATAGGTTCCTGAGACTGTACATTTTTTAATTAAATTTTTTTTTTCTTTCTTTTGAGATTACAATTTTTTTTAAGAGAACTAATACTTTGTCTTAAATTCACAGTAAGATTTTAAGCTATAATTGACCATCCTGGCTCTTCTGGAGAGCAGGAGTTCAGGGCTGGGAGAGTGGACTGGTTAAGAGTTTGAGGCTCACAGTTTAAGGGAAAATTCAGGTTTTGAACAGTAAAAAAAACTGGAGGCTAGAGACTGGCTGCCTTTAACTTTTCATCTAAGCCTGGCTTGTTAGTGAGGTGTCACTTCTCTTTAAATGGCAAGATCCATGTTGACCAGCCAGACTCCTTCCAGGGTGAAGCAGTTTGCTCCTGACTACCCAATTGTGGGGCAACTGAAGAGACCATTTGTGTCAGTGGGAGTAGATCAAAGTGCTTTAGGGGCATATTGGGCAAAGCTGTTCTTCCTGAAAAGAGGTGCCTAAAACCCCAGAAGGGTTCCCTGCATTTAGAGCAGGCAAAAAACTCTAAAGCAGGGGGCTCTGAGGCAGTGTATGTGTGCAACCCAGCAGATGAATTCATTTGAATGTATGAAAAAATATTTGATGTGTTTTAATGTCTTATTAAAATAAACTTTAAATTTAGAACAATTTTAGACTTGCAGAAAAATTGTGGAGAAAGTACAGTTTCCATATACGGTATTTCCGCTTATCTTCAATTTTGCTTTCTAAGATTTCAGTTACCTGTAGTCAACTGTGGTCTGAAATTATTAAATGGAAAATTCCAGAAATAAACAATTCTTAAGTTAAATAACTTTCATTTCAGTATATTATTATAATTATTCTGTTTTATTGTTAGTTACTATTATTCTCTTAATTGCCTACTTTATAAATTAAACTTTATCATAGGTGTGTATGTATAGGGAAAAACAGTATATTTAGGGTTTGGTACTATCCAAAGTTTTGGGTATACACTAGGGGTCTTAGAAAATATTTCCTGTGGATAAGCAGGGGCCACTGTACCTTGCACCCAGTTTTCTCTATTAACATCTTAGAGTAGTAAGGTCATTATTGGTCTATTAATTGTAATGAATGTACCTATTTTTAGAACTGAAGGCCATGCTTTGTTCAGATTTCCTTCATTTTTACTTGCTATCTTTTTCTATTTGAAAATTCTGTCCAAGACACTTTATACTTGGTTGTGTTTCTCCTTAGCTCCTATTGTTTATCTCAATCTCTCAAGCTTTCTTTGTTTCTGTATCTTTACAGTTTTAAAGAGTACTGGTCAGGTATTGTGTAAAATACCCGTCAAATGGCATTTCTCTGCTGTTTTTCTCCTGATTGGATTTATGGGTTTGGGGGAGGAGGCACGCAGAAGTAAAGAGATACCTCATTTCATTAGGTATCTATCAAGGGCAAGACTGTAAACACACCTCATCATTGTTGATGTTGAGCTTTAACATGACTGAAGTAAAGTTTGCCAGCTTTTTCTACTGCAAAGCTCCTATTCCCCTCTCCCTTTCCTTACCATACTCTTCAGAAGCAAGACCCAAAGCATAAATCCATAACAAATGGGAGTTATGCTCTGCCTGCTTGAGTGCAGAGGACCCTATGTAAATAATTGGGAATAATTCTGCATGAGAGCTTAGTCTTTTCTCTTCATTAACTTGTTCAATCACTTATTTATATCAGTTTAGACTCATGGATATTTATTTTTCTTTTTGGGTTATGATCTAATACTGCCTTATTTTGTTGCTCATTGTTCAGCTGTGATCACTGGGAGTTGTCAGTTGGCCCCGGTGTCTATTTCATATACCCTTTTGTTGTGAGGTTTTATTCTTGAGCACTTGCGAACACTGGTTTCTTTTATTGTAAATGGTATTAGAAACCAGAATCTGATTGCTAGTTTTGTTCATTGCTACTGTCTGACTCTCAGCTGATAAAGATAAGTGTGTGTGTACTAATGCATGCATATACACTTATCCATAAATATTTTTCTGTATAACCACCTGTGCTAAACATGAGTTCATACCGACTTACACCTAATGTGTGGTCATGTAAATGGAATTGCTACACTTGCTTATTAGTTCTCAGTGGGTTTTCTTTTGTTGTTGTTGTTTTTGTCATTCATTTGGGATTTTTTATATAGACAATGGAATCTGAATAAAGGCAGTTTGTTTGTTTTTTATTTTAATCTTTGCATCTTTCATTTCCTTATTCTACTTAGAACATCCAGTATGATGTTGAATAGGAGTGGTAAAAGGGAACATCTTGCTTTGTTCCTGATCTTGGGGAAAAAGCATCCAGTGTCCCACTTTTAAGTATGAAGTTTTAGTTGTTCTTTACAAAGTGGATGTTCTTTGACAAGTCACAGAAGTTCTCCTCTATTCCTACTTGGGTAAGAGTTGTGGGGTTTTGATTTAAACAAGTGTTGAGGTTTGTCAAATACTTTTTCTGCAACAATCAATATGATCATAGGACTTTTTCTTCTTAGCCTATTGATGTGGTATATTACATTGAGTCTTTTTTTAAAACTTTTTTTTTAATATTTATTTTTTAGTTTTCGGCGGACACAACATCTTTGTTTGTATGTGGTGCTGAGGATCGAACCCAGGCCGCCCGCATGCCAGGCGAGCGTGCTACCACTTGAGCCACATCCCCAGCCCATTACATTGAGTCTTGAATATTAAATCAGCCATGCATAACTAGAATAAATCCTATTTAAGGTGTCTAACTCTATTTATACATTATTATATTTGAAATGCTAATATTTTTTATTTCTTTTAAATTTTTTTAGTTGTTGATGGACCTTTTTTTTATTCATTTATATGTGGTACTGAGAATTGAACTCAGTGCCTCACACATGGTAGGTGAGCACTCTGCTGTTGAGCTACAAACCCAACCCCAAGATGCTATTATTTTGATCAGGGTATTTTTTATGTTCATACCACATTATTGGTCTGTAGTTTTTCTTTTTTTGTAATATCTTTTTCTGGCTTCATGTTAGGATAATGCTGGCTTCATCAAATGAGCCATTAAAAGTGATCCCTCTGCTTCTATTTTATGGAAAATTTGTGGAGAATTGGTACCATTTCTTCCTTAAATATTTAGTAGAATTCACCAATGAAGTCATCTAGGTCTTTTCATTTGGGGGAGTTACTAGTTATTGACTCTTTGAGAGGTATACCTCTATTCATTTGATCTATTTCTCCTTATGTGAGTTTTGGTAGTTTGTATCTTTCAAAACATGTATCCATATCATCTAAATTATCAAATTAAGCATATGGGAATGCCTGAAGGATTCCTATAATGTCCATGGAATCAGTTGTGATGTCTCCATTTTTTCTATTAGTAATTTATGTTTTCTCTTTTTTTCTTGTTAAATATGGTAGAGTTTCATCAGTTTTCTTGCTCCTTCCAAAAAATAGTTGTTTTCATTAACTTTTTTTTTTATTTCACTGATTTCTGCTCTAGTTTTTAATTTATTTTCTTCTTCTCACTTTAGGCTTAAATTTCTCCTTTTCTTGGGTTGAATGTTATTGATTTTATATCCTACTTTCTTATATAGGCATTAAATGCCATAAATTTCCCTCCAAGCATTGCTTTTGCTTCATCCCACAAATTATGATGCTATATTTAGTTGTCACTTAGTTCTTTTTTTAATTAAAAAATAGATGTTTTTAGTTGTAGACGGACGGACACAGTACATTTACTTATTTATTTCTATGTGATACTCAGGATCAAACCCAGTGCCTCTCATGTGCCAGTCAAGCACTCTACCAATGAGCCACAACCCCAGCCCCTAATTGTCATTGTCATTTAGTTCTAAAAATCTTCTTTTGAAATTTCTTCTTTGACCTATGTGTTATTCAGAAATGTGTTGTTTCATTTCCAAATAATTTCAGCTGTCTTTTTGTTATTTATTTTGTTTCATTCCACTATGGTCTGAGAACATAGTTTGTATGATTTTTGTTCTTTTACATCTTTTAAGGTGTATTTGATGACCCACAGTGTGATCTGCCTAAATGACTTGTTACAGAGAAATTTGAGAAGACTGCTATCCCTCCATTTTGGGGTAGAATATTCTATTAAAGTCAATTCAGTCAAGTTGATTGATCATGTCGTTCAGGCCAACTGTATCCTTACTGATTTTCTGCCCACTTGGCCTTTAATTATTAAAAAAGAGTTGGTGAACTCTCCAACTATAATATTGGATTTGTCTATTTCTCCTTTAGTTCTATCACTTTTTATCTCATGTACTTTGATACCCTGTTGTTGGGTGCACACACTATAGAATTATGTCTTTTGGAAAATTGTGTGTGTGTGTGTGTGTGTGTGTGTCTGTCTGTCTGTCTGTCTATATTATTAGAGCTCAATCACTGAACTACATCCCCAGCCTTTTTAAAAATTTTTTATTTCAAGTCAAGATTGCACCAAGTTGCTGAGACTGGCCTCTACCTCAGCCTCCTGAGTCTCTGGAATTATAGGCACGTGCCACCCCCTCCACCACAATGTTTTTATCATTACATAAGGCCCTCTTTCTCTCTGATAATTTTCCATTTTGGAGTCTGCTTTGACTGAAATTAACATACAATAAGAAAAATGAAAGGTTTTATTTTTATACCTTCTCCTACATGCTTTCTTCTTTTATTGGGTTCAAGTTTTTTATATCACTTTTTTGTCTCCTTGATGAATTTCTTTTATTGTTTCTTGCAAGGCAAGTCTGCTGGCAATGAATTCCCTCAACTTTTGTTTGTCTAAATAACAATATTAAGCTGCAGAATAACAATATTAATAATATCCCCACAAATCATTTCCTGAAAACAGATTTTTTTCATATGCTCTTTCTTCTCCTATGTGAAATAGTTTTAAATACTTGTGCATTGCCTGAACATTACAGGTAATACATTACATACTATATATTTTCTCTTTTAACCACCACTTAGGTCCCAACCCGCTACCTGCACCCTGGCATTGGGAATGGAACCCAGGCCCTTGCACATTCTAGGCAAGTGCTGTGTCATTGAGTTCCACCTCAGCTCTTTCTTTCTTGCTTGCTTGCTTTCAACTGTATCAAGATAAAGAATTTTATTTACCAGACTTTTCCCATTAAGATTTCAAAGAGTCAGGATGGGAAGGGTAAGGTGGTTGAGTGACAGAGAACTTCTCCCAGGGATCCAAAAAGGGAGGAGCACAAAGCATGAAGTGAGTTCTCCAACCTTCCTAGAGTAGCGCAGACTTTCACAATTGCCAGCAGCCATTGCTGATGGAAGTAAGGTCAATGACCAAGTAAGTGTTCAGAAAAGGCTGGGAAGGAGCCAGGCTGAAAGATAAAAAAAACCAAAAACTGGAGACTCCTTTTCACATTGGAAAGGAAAAAGAAAGTTGTGTTCATTGATTCTTTTAGTTTTTTTTTTAAAGATTTATATCTGTTTACAATTTTATCTTCCTTAATATTTAGAGAGAAAAGGAATTCCAACGTTTGATTAATTTTCCTTGGAGTCATTTAAAAAATTGTTTGTGACTATGTGATCCTGTATGACAAAGCATCATGTAGTGGGGCTTAATAGAATTGCATTTTGGAGGGTGATGAATCAGGATTATAGCATATATATGTTGAACCCAGTGTTTCCTGGGCTGAGTTTTTTCTTGTGACCTCCTGGCTCTGGACATGGAATCTTGAGCTGCTGGTTCATCTGATTGGTGCCACTCTGGTTCTCAAAGTTCTAAGTAACATTTCAGATTCTGCATATATTTCCACATTAAGTCTCTTCAGTTCTCTGGCCTTCTTCAACTCCTGGCCAATCATGTGAAATATCATGACTTAAAATCGAGGTGATGCAATGCCAAGGTGAGGGAGTAGTGTTCATTTCCTGGTGCTCAAGAGCCAGTCTAGCTTGCAAGGGATCTTCAGCTCCTTACCGCAGAGCAACCTGGGACTCCAGAGCAAACTGAGAGCAAAGTCCAGAGCTGCATGGCAGAAATGGCAGTTCGGGAGAAGCCCGTTCTCCTCAGCTCTTTCTTTAAAATTATATTTTTGAGAATGGGTCTCGATAAGTTTTAACAAGTGTTGGGCTGAGGATGTGGCTCAAGTGGTAGTGCGCTCGCCTGGCATGCGTGCGACCTGGGTTCGATCCTCAGCACCACATACAAACAAAGATGTTATTTCTGCCGAAAATAAATAAATATTTTTAAAAAATAATTAAAAAAAAAAAAGTTTTAACAAGTGTTAAAACCAAATTTACAATGCTCTTGCCTCGGCCTCCAAGCAATCACAATAGCTGGCTAAGCATCATTTAGTTTTAATTCTGTAAATAGCTGTATTATATTAAGTGCTCTCCCTACCCATGTTGATGTTTTTCAAGTTCTTCTTATTGTCTGTAGCTTATCTCTAGTATATTCCTTAGGAAGAACTAATGAGACCAATATTCCCTGAATTCGTACGTATTGAGATTGTTTGCCCATACTCTTTATACTTGAAAGAAAGTTATACTATAAATAAATTCTTGGTTCACATTTCCCTTCTTTGATGATCCTAAATATATTGTTTCACTTTTTTCTGACATAAAGAATTGTTACTGAGGACTGGGGCTATAGCTCAGTTGGTAGAGTGCTTGCCTTGCATGCACAAGGCCCTGGGTTTAATCCCCAGCACCACAAAAAAAAAAAAAAAAAAAAAAAAATTTGTACTGAAAAGTCTGATAATAGAAGATTTTCCCCTTTAAGTCACTTATTTTTTCCTACATGCCCAAAGAATTTTCCCCCCTCTTCTTTGAAGTCCAGTAATGTGCTAGAATATACCTTCATGTCATTCTCTGTTGATATTCTTAGTATTCCAATTGTTATTTCAAATATGCAGTATCAAATATATTCTTTTATTTAGAGGAAGATTTTTGAATTATAGTTTCAGTATTCACCTTTGCTTTGCTTTCCTTCTTTGTAATTCATGAGTTAAATATGCAACTCAATTTGAACACTGCAGTTTTTTTAGTTATTTTATAATTTTACATTTTTATGCTAATTACATTAGCATAAGTTCTTATTTGCTTTATCTTATTGTATACATGTCACATGTCAGTTTTGAAATAAGGATATTATTATTTGTTCTTATTTCTTATGGTTTTGGGTTTGTTCTTAGGCAATATTCCCAAAGGGATAGTCAAAAAGCTATATTTTAAGTCACCTGAAATAACTCATTTTATGTCCCTGACTTGATGTACAGTTAGCTTCCTTTGCTTCAGTTTGCTTTCAGCTTTTACAGATTGCTTTTTATGATTCCTCTTTAATTTTAGCTTTTAATTATATAAAACCTTACATGCTTTTTGTCAAAATTATTTTTTTTAAAGAGAGAGAGAGAGAATTTTGAATATTTATTTATTTTTTTTTTTTAGTTTTTCGGCAGACACAACATCTTTGTTTGTTTGTACGTGGTGCTGAGGATTGAACCCGGGCCACACGCATGCCAGGCAAGCGCGCTACCGCTTGAGCCACATCCCAAGCCCTAAAATTATTTTCTTTTTAATATTTATTTTTTAATTATAGGTGAACACAATATCTTTATTTCTGTGTGGTGCTGAGGATCGAACCCAGTGCCTCACACATGCTAGACAAGCACTCTACCTCTGAGCCACAACCCCAGCTCTCAAACCTATTTTCAAATGGTTATGTTCAAAGTTTTATTTATCCCAATTCCTTGCACCTATTCCCTCTCTCCAAATATAGGTAATTGTTTAAAAAATTATTGGTAGTGGTTTATCCTTCCACTGCATTCAGAGTTTTAATGCGATAGGAGGAGGGCTGTAATGTGCTGTAAGCAAGACTTTCCATCCCTGAGTGCCAGGAGCTTTAGCTCACTTGGGATATATTGGGTTGTTGGGAAAAGAGAGGAGGCAGAGAGGGTGTCACAGGAATAGCAAGGATTCTCAAAGCTGTGAAGAAAAGTGTTAAAACCAAAACACTGTATCTATAATTATTTTTAAAAGTAAACAAAACCAATTCTCGCCCACTGGCAAAAAAAAAAAAAAAAACTTGAAGTCTTCATACAAACCAAGAGCGCCCTCTGTTGACCTCTGTTGGGCTAAACACTAACCTATTACCTGAACTTAAAACTGCTGGAGCCACTGGTGCTTTATTGGATGGACTTGAATAAAGACTTGCCCCCTCCAACGGACTGGGAGGCTGGTGAGGCTTACACCAAGTCTACTCTCTGCTTCCCCAGCATTTGAGTCCATGGAAGTAGGGACATACACTAACTTTAAATATCTATGTTACCATTATCTTGGAGAGAAAGAACTTTATTTTCCTTCTGGCATTCCTTCTTGTTTAGGAAGAGCAAGAGCTGTGCTTTCTGTTGTCACTTTGTTAAAGCAGAAATGACACAGCCTTCTCAAGGTACATCCTTACTCAAATAGTATGACAGTTTGAGGAGCACTGTAGGATAATGAAAAGGAGGCATACAGCTGGCTTTTAGCACTTACTATCTGTGTATCCTTGGACAAGTTTCTTAACCTCTCAGAGCCTCAGTTTTCTTATCTGAAAAATAACAAGATGGTATCCAATTCACAGGGCTCTTTTTTGGAGACTTAAATGAGAGATGGGTATAAAGCTCCCGATACAGGGTGCCAATCAACACTAAATGCCAGGACTCAACAAATAATAGCTACTACTATTAGTTTTACCTGGTCGTTTCTCTTTTGTTTCACAGGAAATTTGTGAGAATCCCAGATTTATCATTGGTGGAGCCAATAGGACTGACATCTGTCAAGGAGATCTAGGTAGGCCCTCCAGCCATATCTTGCCAGATGATCCAGAGGTTACTAAAAGGTGTGGTCCCTTTCTAGGGACAAAAATGTGTTTTTGCTTTTAATGCATTTTTGGAAGAATTTTATTGCAATTAATTTTTGCTCATTGACTCATGGTGATTATTGTGTATCCTGCCCCATTTCTCATTAGTGCTTTGCCTTGTGTCACAGGAGGTGTGCTGCATGCTACAGCTTCCCTTTTTAGAATCGCAAAGACATCAACACACCTTATTCAGCAAGAACCAGAGCTCTGCTTCTAACTGCACCCCCTTCTTTAGAAAATAACTCTGTGGCTATCTGTATACCAAGCATGCCTCTGGAGCAAAAACTGTATTACCAAAAATAGTGCTTGTAACTGGAACTCTTGTTTAAGTTGCCCCAGAACAGTTCCATATTAAAGGAGTCTTTTAACAAAAATGACATTTGTAATACGAAGGAATATTCAGTTTTCTCTTTGCTAGCTTGGCTGTTCCATCAGACCCTCCTCTCTCAGCCTTTTGTTCAGGAAGTATTACCTTTGACATGTACTACAGACAAGCTCTGTTAAGTAAGATTAGAGAGGACATCAACAGGCACAATTTAAAACTTGAGAGAAAAGGGCATCCGAGACCAAATGAAAATAATTTGGCTCCTGAGGGAAACGCTGAGGAGGAATGAGATGTCCGCTCTCCTGCACCTGATTCGCTGCCTGCAGAGCACCCAGCAGGCCAAGGATCTCAGCCCTTCAAGACACCTATGCCCTGTTTCCAAGGACAGAGTGGCTGCTCCAGGGGGAAGGGAGAATAAAAGTGGCTGTGGGCAACTCTCAGCCTCCCCTATACTCTCAGTGTTGCAGTTAACTTATCCTGTCCTCCTTAGAAGGCAAGTTTTAGGACTGTCAGAACAACAGGTATGTCACCTGGGTGTCCGTGCGCGCGCGCGCGCACACACACACACACACACATACACAGGGTCATCTCACTACCTATAGTACCTTGCCAGAAAGGAGATTTGGAGAATAAGAAAATGTCACCAACTCATTTCACTGCCAGCAATGTCTTAGTGTGCCTGTATACTGACTCCAGGGCAGCTGCCTAGCTGGCCTTTCTTATGATACAAATCTGCTTAGCTGATGGTTTACTGGTGCCGCAGTCTGGCTGGGCAAAGTAAACGGGGGGGGGGGGGGGGGGTGTTTACAAGCAACTTGTGAAGGTTGATACAGCAGGAGCCACTTTATTATGGGACAGAGAAGTATATATACCCAACTAATTACACATAGCTTAACTTAATTAACATAAACTAGATACAGCAGTCAACCAATAAGAAATCCTCATCATCTTAATGATTACACACAGCTTAACTTAATTGACATAATCTAGACACAGCATTCAGTCATTAAGGAATCTCTATCATCTTAATGGCTCACTGGCGTTACTTCTCAAACCACTCCTCTTGGCAAAGTGCCAGGCGCCATCTTGACTTGTCTGTGGCTCTCAACATACTGGCACTTAGTCTTCACTGAGGTCAGAAAAGGAAAATGGGCTCTGATGTAAAGGTACAGAGCAGGGAAATTTTCCTACCAAGAAAAACAACCCAGCCAGGTGCAGTGGTGCACATCTATAATCCCAGCAGCCAGGAGGCTGAGACAGGAGACTCACAAGTTCAAAGCCAGCCTCAGCAACTTTGTGAGGCCCTATGCAACTTACAAGAAGACCCTGTCTCAAAATGAAACATAAAAAGGGCTGGGTATTTGGCTCAGTTGTTAAGAGTGCCCCTGGGTTCAATCCCTGGTACCAAAAAAAACCAAACCCAAACAAAAACCAATCTAGTTATGATCATCTATTGTTCTGCCTCTATTGAGGTCCAAAATAGAAGTGAGTTTGTTTTTCAAAAGGAGGAATTGCTTACAGCCTTTAGAAAAACACCCAAAGTAAATTGCTCTGTTGAGTTCTTGTCAAATGCTCCTTGCCTGATTTGACACTTCCATAAGGTCTAATCTGGAAGCAGGAAAGGAGGCCCCATGTGACTCTCCATTCTTCAGCAAAACAGAGCAGCTGGCTGGGATAGGGTCTTCTTTTCCCTGGAGGGACAGATAGGTCCCACATGAAACCTGTGTCATGTTTTTGCCTGCAGGGGACTGCTGGTTTCTTGCAGCCATTGCCTGCCTGACCCTAAATGAGCGGCTTCTTTTCCGAGTTATACCCCACGATCAAAGTTTCACGGAAAACTACGCAGGAATCTTCCACTTCCAGGTGAGGTTATGAGAGTATGGTAAGAGGCCCAGCTGTAGCCCCCACCACTTCCAGCTTCATAAAAGGTTCTTTCCACCCACCCAGCCATAGCAGTGGGCAGCGACCCCTAAATGCTTCAAGCCTGTGAGAAAGCAGGTGTTTATCTCTGACCCCTGGGCCCCACATACCTTCCACTGCACCCCAGAATGCCAGGAAGACATTGCTGTTAACGGGTCTATTTTTGCTCTTCAGCTGGCTGGCTAACATGGTATTGCCAGCAGGCCTTCTCAAGTAGGCCCGTGAGACATTAGCTCTGGGAAGCCATAAGCTCCTTTGGGCTCTGTCAGAATTCCTGGTTCATGAACTACAGCTCTTTTTACTTTCTGCCCTTTAAATGTTTCACTTGCCCCTTCCAGAGCCTGGAAGAAAGTTGTAGTTAATCTGGGGATCATGATTCTGGTTTGGTCCAGAACTAAGTCTCTTAATTCTAGAAGCATTCAGCCATTGGAAATATTCTGAGTCCAAATCATCTTAGTAACAAGAGCCAAATCCTGGTGTTGAACCAGAACTAAAGTGAATTCTGCATGTGGGGATCTGGTACTTTCTGGAGTTATGAGGAGTCTGTCTCCAGTTCTGACGGCTCCTCAGTATCCTGATATCAGTTGATATGCCTGCTGTCTTGTACCTCAGCACTGAAGGCCTCAGATAGGGTCTGTCTGCAGGTTCTGCATCCTGCTGGCTTCTGAATGGGAATGGAAACCAGGCCCTGAATTATGTCTTCCCTGTGCCATCAAACTACCAGTTTCCCTCTGACATTTAAAGGGTCTCATATCTAAAGGGCCATAAACACAAAGACCAGACAGATTTTTGTCTTCTTTTCAATGAGGAAGAAAGTACCATTGGAAGGGAGATTAAACTACACATTTGGCCTTTTTCAGTTTAAATTCATTTATTCAAAAAAGTATATCCAGAAATGAAATGATCGAACAATATTTCTACTATAGCCAGAGTCTATTTTCAGTCACTTTCACTTTCCTTTTCCATTTTAATTCTTCTTCAGTTTGTTATCAAGAAATAAATAAATCAGCCAGGCATGGTGGTGTACTCCTGTCATCTCAGCAACTCCAAAGCTAAGGCAGGAAGATTGCAAATTTGAGATCAACTCAGTCAATTTAGCGAGAACTGTCTCAAACTCAAGACAAAAAATAAAAGGGCTGGGGATATAGCTTAATGACACTGGATTCAATCCTCAATACCACCAAAAGCACGGTGGGGTGTGTGCTGGGAATGCATACATCAGTATCAGTACAACGCCTTCCCTGATCACAGGAGTTCTCAATCTTGGCTACATATTGAGAATCATCTGGGACACCTAAAAATATGCATATTCAGCTGTAGCTCCAGACCTCTTAGGCTGGGGAATGAAAATCTCAAATCCTAACATGACATTGAGTACCTACTGTACCCAGTATTGGGCTGTACTCTGTGGAAGAGATTAAGTGGTCTATATCTCACTTCCTGCTCTCAAGAAAGTCACAGTACAACTAGAAATAGATATACACACCACAAACTCAGAATGGGATGAACAAGCATATGTCCTAATGGTAATCTGAGTATATGACCCTGTGCTTCATGCTTCTGTGCAGTTCTGGCGCTATGGAGACTGGGTGGATGTGGTTGTTGATGACTGTCTGCCAACGTACAACAATCAACTGGTTTTCACCAAATCCAACCACCGCAATGAGTTCTGGAGTGCTCTGCTGGAGAAGGCATATGCTAAGTAAGGCAATACTATAGAATGCAAGACAGATGAGAGGCAAGGGAGCCCAGGTGTCACAGCAGGATGCATGTGTTTATGTTCATATGTATTGTGGGAATTCAGCTGTGACCCAAAGTCAGAGAAGATTGGGTCCAGGCAGCCACATCTCCAAGAATACTAAGTTTAAGAGAAGAGAGAGTGGGCTGGGGATATAGCCCAGTTGGTAGAGTGCTTGCCTCATATACACAAGGCCCTGGGTTTGATCCCCAGCATCACCAAAAAAAAAAAGGGTGAAATGAAGATTTGTGCAAGAAACCTTTAGCTTTAGCTTTCCATAGTGAACTCTTTTAATTCTACATTCCTGATGGTGTTGAAAGTCATTGGTCAGAGCATTGTATCTCTAGAGCTCAGACCCTACAATTTTACTTGTCTCCATCTCATGAACTCATAGATGGGCTTGTAGCATATTCATAATAACACCATACTGTCTCTCAACTTAGAAGCTCCACTCCAACTGCTATTGGCTTTAACTCAGCCCGACCTCAAGATTCAGCATATAGAATAGCTGGGTTCCGCTGCCAGTGCTTCTAGCTCTTTGTGTCCTCTTGAGTTCAGCTTTGTTGTGAAGAAAGACAGTCATATTGTTTCATTAGTTCATAGAACTATTGGGAAATGAGAGAATATTACAGGATTTTAAGAGTAAAGTTCTGGGGGCAAAGGGACCTGGTCATATTTCTTGGAACTCTGTGACTCCAGGTTGGTCTTTGTCCTTTCTTCAAGGCTGCATGGTTCCTATGAAGCCCTGAAAGGTGGGAACACCACAGAAGCCATGGAGGACTTCACAGGAGGGGTGACAGAGTTTTTTGAGATCAAGGATGCTCCCAGAGACATGTACAAGATAATGAGGAAAGCCATTGAGAGAGGTTCCCTCATGGGCTGCTCCATTGATGTAAGTCTGTGGTGTGGGTTGCAAGGCAGGGAAGCTTTTCACTCAGTTAATGGCAATATCAAGCTTCCATCTGAGACATAATGAAAGTTTTCAGAATCAGAAGCAGATTCTTGACTTTGAAAATGAGGAATTTTTAAAGAGTGTTATTCCTGAAAAATTTCAATAAAGAAATTGGGCAAGAACATTTTAAACCCTGAAATTTAGGTGGAAATAGGTCTAGAGGCCTATGTCGTGGAGGCCTCTCTTGTCTGAATTGCTCAGTGCAAGCTTGCCCCATAAGTTGGCCTCATCCTTGATTATGGGCCTGGGCCCACCAGTCATTTCCTTAAGAAAGCCTCCTAGTCATTTGGCCTTGACCACAATGCCTGCTTGCAACATGGGCTTTGTGTTTTTATCTGCAAGATCAGCCTCTCAGTGCAAGAAGGTGGTATGAACGGATAGATACAGGAACCAACGGTAAGGAGATGGCAGATCATGCCCAGGGCTCCTGAGTTTCAGGAGACACACCTTCCCTGAGGGCTATTCAATGTGGTCTTGGTAGTTTCCCTTTCAGAGGAAGGGGCCCAAATTAATTCCTGCTCCCTTCTTGCCTAACAGTCCCAATGGATAGAAAGGCTTAGAAGGCAAGTTGGCTAAATTAGATGAACATTTGCTTTCTTTATCACTTTTCTCCATCTTTTCTCTATTCATGCTCTGTTGATCTCTCCTCTTTTCCTTTGTCTGTCCCCTCCCTTATTTCTATATCCTTCCCTTTCCACCCTCCTTTGTTTGTTCTCTCCCCTCTCCTGGGTTGTCCCCCACACTCTTGGCGGGCCTCAGGATGGCACAAACATGACCTATGGAACCTCTCCTTCTGGTCTGAACATGGGGGAGTTGATTGCACGGATGGTGAGGAATATGGATAATTCGCTGCTCAGGGACTCAGACCTCGACCCCAGAGGCTCAGATGACAGACCTACACGGGTGTGTATGACTCCCACTGTCAAAATAGACCAACCCGCAAGCTGCATGACCCTCCCCTGCTGCTGTCAGACTCTCCTTTGCAACCACTGCAAATGAAGCAAATTTTCTCCCCTTTGTTTAATAATCTAGTGAAGAAATCAAAGTCTCCCTCCTCATAGGCCTTACATTCTAATACTTTCAGAAGTTCTACATGTTCGTGGAAGAAGACTGAGTCATACAGAAAAGTATAGAGGAAAATTCAACCTATATTTTCCCCATTTAAAAATAATCATTCTTAACATTTGATAAATGTCCTTCTGGGATTCTTCTATGCATATAATCTACATTTTTGTTTTAAAAATCTTGTCATATTTTTATACTTCTTTGTAGCCTGCTTTTTTCATTAGTTTTTATATTCTTAATATGACAATAAGTATTCTCCTATAACTTTTTTACTCAAGCACAATATCCCAATATGCAGCTATTATATTTACTAAGCCCAATATGGGTCCAGGAATCTCCCCTTGAATCTGCTGTGCTTCCAAGCCTGCTGACACCTAGGCAGTCTATCTAGCATTCATTGGGCCTTGGCAGTCCGACCTTTCTGCCAAGGTTCTTTGTGGCTGCAACTCAAATATTTGTGCACATGGAACAGCTAACCCTGCACTCTTAAGCACATTCATTTCTGAACAGGGAAATCTCCTAAGAAATCTATCCCTGGATACCGTGACTCTTGATTTCTTGAATATCATCTTCTAGGTGGGTGTGAAGGAGATGAGGGGATGTAGAGAAAAGTTTAGACCCATATGTTTCATTGAGCCCCTTTTCTAGGAATAGTCAATCCTGGATGGGCTCAGGGGAAGGAGGAACCCCAAATCCAGGACAACCCTAGATTTCCACCTTCTTCCTTTGAAGAATCCTAAGGGGGCCATAAAGGAGGAACAGAAATGCTGTCACCCACCTTGCATCCCAGTGTCTACCTTGTTATTTGGTAGTCCAGGCAGAACCTTCTCAGAGTGACCAGCTGCTCTGGGGCTGTCTTTTTGATGCTCTTAAAGGGCAAGTGGGGCCCCTGCTCCTGGTCATGAGGCATACTTTCAGGGAGTAAAGTAGTTCTTGTCCTCACAGAAACCAGAAAATGGACTTATATGAACTTACTCTCCAGGTAGCAGAACTTCTGCTCCCCTAACTCCTAACAGGCTGCCTGGTTATTGCTCCACAGACAATTGTTCCTGTTCAGTATGAGACAAGAATGGCCTGCGGGCTGGTCAAGGGTCATGCCTATTCCGTCACTGGGCTGGAGGAGGTGAGACAGCTGGGGCTCCATGGGGTATGGGGACCTACTTGAATTAAAGTTGGAATTAGCTTTCTGTGCCCCTTCCCTATTCACAGAGCTTGCCCAAAATCAGGGAATTCCACTCAAGGTACAAGCAAAGCACCTGGAAGTGGGGAGGCTTTTGAGAACTGGTAGAGGGGGACCTTACCTCAGATGGTGCTCAGTTTAACTTTTCTTTTAATGTTAAAGATGATAATTTTCCCAAAATTTCCAAGGAACAAATAGAACTAATGCTTTGGTTCTACAAAGGTAGTCTTCTGTTGTGTTTTTTGTTCTCTCATGTTCAAACAGTTAGAATGTTTTGTTCCTTCTGGGAATTCTGGATTTTCCTGGTATGTCACAGATAGAAACCTTGTCAGGCCCATTGCACACAGATGGACAGATTGTGCTCAGACAGAGGGATGGATAGAGAGGGGCTCTTGTCTGTTTCAGCCCATGGGAGCCACCTGGAGGACAGGCACCTTTTTCTAAATGGTCCAACTGGAGGGGGCATTTGTCTGTAGTTTCTCAGGCAGTAGGTGGCTTTTTTAAAAGTCACACAGATACCTAATGTGTATAAGCTAGTGCAGAACCCTAATGTTTGTTCCTCCTCTGAAGCTCATAATGGACTAGAATGTTCTCTAGGAAAGTCACTTCTTAGAAGATGGTAAGACAACAGTCAGGCCCTAACTCCTTCTGACTCAGTCCTAAGGTTTTGACCCCTCACCCTAACATTTCACAGGCAGGACAGTCCCAGAACAGATATCTCTCCATCCCTATCCCAGCCCTCAGGGCAGGACAGATGCTCCCCTTTCTAGATAGGCTCCACAGCATGAGAACTTTTTCACTTTGCTCAAGGCCCTGTTCAAAGGTGAGAAAGTGAAGCTGGTGCGGCTGCGGAACCCCTGGGGCCAGGTAGAGTGGAATGGCTCTTGGAGTGATGGGTAAGTGAGGGGACCCATGGAAGACGGCAACAGGGTCTGGGAAAGGCTGGACTGGGAACTGAGCCATGAGAGTATTATGATTGCTGGGTGTAATATCACCCTCAAAACCAATGACCATCATTCAGAGAAGAAGGTGCAGATGTGGGCTTCAGGGAAGGACTGGGAGTAAAGCAGGGATGCCAGGGACACAGAGAAGTTGCTGATGGTCAGTAGACTGGAAAGGAAGGCTTCCAGAAAGCTTGGGCCAGGCCCAGGCAGGAATGGAGTCTTAAGTCAGGGGTATGGACTGGATAAGTGATTTCCCTTCTTGTCTCTTTGTCCTATCTGTAAAATGGAAACATTCGTGGATGTTATAAGAAGTAAATGTGACAGTTTCTGGAACATGCTTACCTAGTGCTGAAACTTTTTCCCCCCTCCCTTTCTGTCACCATACAAAGGTACACAATCCCCTCTGAAAGAATTTTACTGTTTATCACTTAAAGGAATAAACTAGGGGCATCAAAAATAGAAAATATGGAAAAGTTATTATGTGAAGGATACAAAACATTTACAACACCTCTACAGTTCCACTCAGTCACTGGTTCAGGGTTGTCTCTGCTGAATGGCAGGTGGCCTCTTGAGTTCTCTTTTTATTCCTAGGAGGTGATAGCAGGACTCAGTAGCTAAGAACCAAACCCAGGTCCTGTGGGGCCCTGTGCTTATGTACCTAACACCTTTTATCCCATTGCACTGCAATTAACTGTTTATTCCAGTTATTCATTCCTTTAGCAAATGTTTGTTGAACACCAACTATAAATAGGAGGCACAGATGTAGGCACTGGAGATATTCTGTGAGCAGGCAGCCTCTCTTGATAGTCTGTGATAAGTTGTTGACTTTATGTTCTTCCTTTCTCCTATACACATTCACATGCATTGCTTCATTTGTCCATGTGACAAATCCTTACTCCTTGGTAATATCTGCCAGGCCCCGTGATACTGTCCTACTGTTTTTTGGATGGCCTTGCCCATCCAAAAAAGAGACAGACATGCTACTAATAAATTGAGACCATTGCTGTGGTAAGGATCACAAAGAGGGAGCCCTTGGCTAGTTTGGGTTGGATGGGAAATGTAGACATGCTTGGAGGGAGTGATTATGAATGGGGCTTTCTACTCTGGAAAGTCCCTCGATACCCCATCGTTGTCTACTCCACTGGCCTGTGCTTTTCAGCCTCAGTTTGATGTCCAGACTTCATTCACTTCCTGCTGAACTCTCCATTGCTGGCAAGTGGGGCCCAGCCCTTGGTCACTCAAGGAGACTCCTCCAGCCCATGTCCCTTCTTCTGGCCTCAGGAATCTCCATTTCTCCTTCAGTAATTTTGGACTCTAAGCATTTCCAGAACCCAATTTAGCTTAATTCTTCTCAGTAAGCCTAAAACACAAATGTGCTTTTTTAATTTTTTTCCTCCCACTTGCAGTGAGAGTCTGTATAAAAAACTTCCCAGCCTCAGAAACACGATAGTAGGATGTTTCCTGACAGGAGAGGGGGAAAAAAAGATATTTCCATGCTTGGTCTTTTTCTTAGTAGCTCGGTTTCTTATATAGCATCGCGTGATTTCGTCTACTCAGCCTGTAAGATGATAATGTAATCATTTCCCTTTGGCACTTGAGGAAACAGAACCTGATGAGAGTTGAATGACTTGCCCAAGGTTACACAGCTAGGTCTGTTATTAAAGGAGAATCTCAGTTTGTCTATTTGCAGAGTCCAGCTCTTTTTTTTTGACAGATTAATTATTTTATTTTTATGTGATACTAAGGATCAAATCCACTGTTTCACATATGCTAGGCAAGTGCTTTTCCACTGAGCTATAGCCCTAGCCACACCCCCAAGAGTTTAGCTCTTATCTTTAAAGTGTGAAAAAATATTCAGCTAGAGAAGGCTACAGTTCATATACTCTTTAAAGAGTTTGGTCTTCATCTTGAGGATAGCAGGAAGAAATTATAGTTTTTCACTGGGGGTGACAGGTCAGACCAGCATTTTCATGGCTCACATTGGCTACAATTTGGAGATAGGCTGCTACTTCAACTTTCTATTTCTCTGATATCTCCTGTCCCAACACACCTCAGGCCTTTCCCTTCTTTCTCCTTCCACAATACCTCCATTTCTCCACCAGTTGGAAGGATTGGAGCTTTGTGGACAAAGATGAGAAGGCCCGTCTGCAGCACCAGGTCACTGAGGATGGAGAGTTCTGGTGAGTCCAGGACCCAGAGGACCCAGAAGGGGTAAGGGACAGGGAAGGAGGGTCAAATATCAGACCTCAGTCCTTAGGCAGATGCTGTCGGATTTCAGTTCTTGGGTGATTGGGGCTCTGTTCTCTTCCTTCAGCTAGAGGGCCAGCAACAATGAGGTTCTGGTCACAGTAACCGCAATCAGGTCACAGTGATGACTGAGTCCAGGACCAGGGCAGCATAATGCAGATCTTGTTCCAGCCACACTTGTTCCTTGGCTTTAACATCACTCTCCTCTGAGCCTGGGAAGCTCTACTTGCCCTGATCCCTAATGCTACCTTCACCCTCACACAGATCATCTCTACTCAGCCTTCATGTCTCAGCTTAAAGGGAACTTTCTTCAGGGCTCTCTTAGTTCCTCCAGGACTGAGATTCATTTATTTGTAAGGCTTGTCACCCTTAAAATTGTTTGCTTAATTTTTCATCCTTTTCCAAAGGTTCTCTTTCCCCTGGGCCTGGTACTCTGCCTGGTGAGCTGTAGAGGGACACATGGGACATGACAAGCTTTTAGATAACTAATATTTCATCTAACTCCTCCATCAAGCATACATGAGTTTGAGTCATTACTAGAAGACTTGAGGATAATTTGGGGTAGACGCATTAAAACTGACATTGTACCCTAAAAAGAAAAGGCAGGCTTCTCCGGGACATTGATCAAGTTCCTCTGAACTAATTTATTGTCCTGTGTCAGCTTGGAGTCTTCCCATTCCCAGCTTCTTCTGACCTATTCTTATATGGATATCTCTTCTTTCAACCCATCAGGATGTCATATGAGGATTTCATCTACCATTTTACAAAGCTGGAGATTTGCAACCTCACAGCTGATGCCCTGGAGTCTGACAAGCTTCAGACCTGGACAGTGTCCGTGAATGAGGGCCGCTGGGTGAGGGGATGCTCTGCTGGAGGCTGCCGCAACTTTCCAGGTGGGAGATACTCTTGATGGGGGAAGGGTCCAAGCAGAACAAGTTCCAGGTAGAATCATATCAGTGATTATTTTCTGAGTCTCTGCAAAGCTCCAGACGTCTATTATCTTATGAAATCCTGTTTATATTACTGAGAAGGAAACTGCCATGCTGTGGAGTTTGCAAGGGAGCTGGTAATAACATTTAAGCAGGAAACTGTCAGAACAATACTGTGTTGGTCATGTTGAGGATACTAGTGGAGAACAAAGTTAGTAGCTACTGTGGTTGTTCAAATCAGAACAACCACAGTAGCTACTAACTTAAGGCCTGGAACCAAGTCAGTAGCTGCAGAGATGGAGGGGAGAAGGCAGATTTAGGGGAACGTATATTAGGTAATTTAGGGAGGGAAGAATGAAAAATGATGTCAAGATGTCCAGAGCAGGTTTGGGAGTATAGCTCAGTGATAGAGCCCTTACCTAGCATATGAGGCCCTGGGTTTGATTCCCCAGTACTGTAAAGAAAAAAGGGTGCTGGGCATGGTGCACTCACCTGTAATCCCAGAAACTCAAGAGGCTGAGGCAGGAGGATCACAAATTCAAAGCCAGCCTTAGTAACTTAGTGAAGCCCTAAGCAATTCAGCGAGACCCTGTCTCTAAATAAAATATAAAAAAGAGGTTGGGGATGTGGCTCATTGGTTAAGAGCCCCTGAGTTCAATCCCCAGTAAAAAGGGGGGAAAAAAGAAAGAGAAAGAAAGGAAGGTAGATTGGTTGGTTGATTCCCAGTGTAGGGACCTGAGCAGATGATGTCAACATTGCAATATAAGACAATAGAAGACACACTGAGGGGGAAAAAATATCAGCATGTTGTTTGTTTTAGATGGATTGGTTGTGAGGTTATGAGAAGAGGACTTTAATTTGGGACATGGCAAGTTTGAGGTCCCTATCCAATATTCAGATGAAGATTTGTATTGGGCTAGGGATATAGTTCAGTTGGTAGAGTGCTTGCCTTACATGCCCAAGGCCCTGCCTGGGTTCAATCCCCAGCGCCACAAAAATAAATAAATAAATAAATTTTATTAGAGAATTACATGATAAGAACTCTTAAATGTTTGAGGAAGGAAGGGAGAGAGAAAAGGAAGGAAAGAAGAGAGTCAGAAGAGAGACTGGCTCAGGTGCCATCAGTGTAGAAGGAACAATTAAAAAGTGGAATTGGGGAAGATTGCCTAGGGAGACAGGAGATGAGAGGAGAGGTCTAGAACTAGATCCCAGGGCTCAACAACATTTGTGGTGCAGATAAGGAAAGCAAAGCCATCAGCAAAGACTGAAAATCAGAGTTCAGAGAAAAAGAGAAACTACACATCCAATCAGTGTGGTTCCATCTGATAAAAGTAGAGACTCCACCCACCAAATATTTAGACAAATACTTAAATCATGTTTTCAACAAATATTTATTAAGCACCTAGATGCAGGGCATATTAGGGTCCTCTGGAGAAAAAGAACCAATAGAATAGGTGATAGACAGATGGATGGATGGATAGACAGAGGATTTATTAGGGGAATTGGCTTACATGATAATAAAAGCTGAGAAGTCCCACAACATGCCATATGCAAGCTGGAGACCCTTGGATGCCAGTAAGTGTGGTCCAGTCCAAGTTGGAAGGCCCGAGAAGCAGGGAAGTTGGTGGTATAATTTTCTGTCCAAGGTCAAAGAAGGGAACTGGCAGGGGGAGTGGTGATGATACTGGTATAAGTCTTGGAGCCCAGAGGTCAGAGAGCCTGGAATTATGATGTCTAAGGACAGGAGAGTATCCCAACTAGAGAGAGGGAGAGAGAATTCTTTTCTTGCCATATTCTTGTCCTATCTAGGCCCCCAGCTGATCAGAGGGTGCCCACCCCACTTAGTCTACCAACACACAGCCAATTCCTTCTGTTAACACTCACAGACACACTCAGAAATAATGTTTTACCAATTCTCTAGATGTTCTTTAATCTAGTTGGCACCTTAAATTTATCATCACATGGTGGATACAGATGAATAAGGTGTCTGTCTCATTTTTCCTCCTGCCCTTTCTCTAAGAGGCAGATCTGAATATACATTTCTTTTCTGGGGGACATAGACACTTTCTGGACCAACCCACAGTACCGCCTGAAGCTCCTGGAGGAGGACGATGACCCTGATGACTCTGAAGTGATCTGCAGCTTCCTGGTGGCCCTGATGCAGAAGAACAGGCGGAAGGACCGGAAACTGGGGGCCAATCTCTTCACCATTGGCTTCGCCATCTACGAGGTATGCAATCCCTGACCAGCTCCAGTCCAGGAAACACCTTTGTAGCAAGAAGGATTTGGGGGACAAAAGGGTCCTCTAGCTTCCCTAATACGGAGTGAACCCCAGAACTCCTGTTATCAAGCTCACTTGTGTTTGTTAACAAGCAGGAAATTCCAGGGGGTGCCGTAGAGAGGAGCTGGGTCTGGCAGGCTGGCCTGCTTCACGAGGAGTCATATTCTGCATTTCTGTCATTGCTGGCCTTCCCTTCTGCCAACTATTTATCCTCATTCAGATCTGATATGTCTTTCTTTCCTGTTTCTCCTCAAGGTTCCCAAAGAGGTATAGCAGTGGCAGCGCCAGCAGTTGTGTGCAGCATTCCCTGGGGGTCCTGAGTCTGTCTGTGGCTCACCGAGACGCTTCCTGGTGGGGTTTGTGGGCAGAACTATGATAGGAGAGGGCCCTGCCTACCTTATTTCATCTGCAGAGAAAGTGCTTCAGGATACTGCACCCCCAAGATGTGCACTTTCTCCCTCTTACCATACACCTTCACATACTCATACCCATGCAACTACACACCCACAAGCAGAGTCACACAGACATGTTCTGAGGGGTTGGATGGAGGAATCACCTCCCTCAGAACCCAGCCAAGGCCCCTCTGCTTCTTTGGGGTCCTTCCCAGCCTGAGGGGATTTGGAGCAGACAAGCAGCAGTTCTGGTAAGTGGCCCTGTGTGTGGGAACAATAGACTTGACCTTCACTTCTGAATCACCACAAAAAAGGAAGAGGAAGTGAGGTAGGGAGCTCCAGTGATGTTAAGCTATTTGAGGCCTTGGGAATTGGAAGTAGGTAGGGGGAGACTGTGAATGGGTGACCACAGAGTTGGGAAGGGACCTCTGGAGTGAACTGTGAACCAGATAAGACAGCCCTCCCAAGAGGCTCAGGTTCCACAGGCTCTTCTATCCCCCAGATGCATGGGAACAAGCAGCACCTGCAGAAGGACTTCTTCCTCTATAACGCCTCCAAGGCCAGGAGCAAAACCTACATTAACATGCGGGAGGTGTCCCAGCGCTTCCGCCTGCCTCCCAGCGAGTATGTCATTGTGCCCTCCACCTATGAGCCCCATCAGGAGGGGGAATTCATCCTCCGGGTCTTCTCTGAAAAGCGGAATCTATCTGAGTGAGTAACAACCTGACTATCCCCTCCTATCCCTAAAAGCTTACATGGCTCATTCCACATAATGGAGGCAGGAAGCAATTGGATTGTTTTATTCAAGGTTCCCTGGGACATATTGGCCAGTCTGCATCTCTTTCCCACTCCTACGTCACTTCTCCCTCATTTGTTGGTTCATTCATCTTGCAGATATTTACTGAGTACCTACTGTGTCTCTGGTCTTCTAGGCATTAGGGATAGAGAAGTGAATTAAACAGAAAGAAATCCCCGCTTTCATGAAATTTTAACAGCTGGTGTGAAAAAAACAATGGATAGGAAATAACAACCACAACAATAACAAATGTGTATATATATATATATATATATATATATATATATATATATATATAAAATATACACACACTGTAGTATGCTAGATTTGGGAGTTGATAAAGGAATAAAAACAAAATAAAGAAGAGGTATAGGAAATGTTGGAGATGATTGAAATTTTAGGTTAGTGTAGCAAGGGAAGCTAGTAAGGCCAATCCTATCCTTGCCCACCACGGATATGTTGATAATCCCTGCCGTACTCTGATCTATATCCCTGGAAGTGCAAGATCCATGGGGAGGTAGCTGTGTCATGCCTTTAGGGAGCTCTGGACAATACCAACAAGAAGCCATGTGGTTGGGCTTGGCTATTGGGGATGGTGCCTACATGGGGCTGGTTCCTGGGGTAGAGGTTTAGCTCTAGGAGTTCTCTTAAGTTTAGTCCCAGTTTGGCACCAAGAAGCCTTATGACCTGAGCAAATCCCCCATCTGCTTCCTGCTTGCTCCTGGTGACACTGAAAACCATGTTTGTGTTTCTTACAGGGAAGTCGAAAATACAATCTCCGTGGATCGGCCAGTGGTGAGTGGATTAGCCCTCATGTGTGACAAGGGTCAGAAGGTCAGCTTCCCCAGTTCAGGCAGGGAACAGGTTGGGATAGAGGGGTGAGTGGGTATTGGCAGAGGGGATTGTTACAGCAACTTCTAGTAGGCATGGCCAGAAGTAATGGGTCTCATAGTCCTAAGGCCATTTAGTTAGTTCAGGGACTGGGAAATGTGGAAAAGGGGAGTAGTTTGAACAATTAGAGGAAGGAAACAAGGCCATAGGAAAGGATGACAACAAGAACTGCAGCCAATGTTGGATTATGAAGTTGGAAAACAATGGATTTCTTGCATAGAGGAAAGGAAATGCACCACCTCTGGACCCAGTTTCAAAACCTGGATCCTTCAGATCTATTGCCTGGGTGACCTGACCTGGACAATTATAGAACCCCTATGACTCAGTTTCCTACTCTGAAAATTGGGGATAATGATAATGATTGCCTGGCAATGCTTTTGTGGGGTTTAAATCAATAAGATCATGTGTGAAATGTCTGGTACAACATGGACACTCAAATGGAGGTTATTATTCACGTTTTACGACTTGTAAAGTACTTTTCTATATGGTATCTCACTTAATCCTTGCAAATTTTCTGAGAAGTAGATGAGGTTATTATCTCTGCCTTTGAATCAAGGAAGCAGAGGCTCAGTAGGGTTAAATGACTTCCTTGCATTCATGGAGTTCATAATTGACAGGCAGGACTAGAACTCAATTCCAGAATCTGACTCCAGATTTAGGTCCCCCCACCTCCTTGCTGAAGCAGGCCCCTAGGGCTAAGAACCCTAACACCAGAAGCACAGAGTTGCTGTGCCTTAGAATCTCCATACTGAAGAAAATCCTGTCTGCCTTGGGGCTTTGGGCTCTGGTTAGAAAGTCGTCTTGTGCCCAGTGGGTGTGACATGAGCCAATAGGAGGACAAATGACCACTGAACTGTCTTCCTGGTCGGGAGGGTCAAGATTCTGACCCTATGCTAGTGCTCAGATTTTCAGAATCATGACAGATATTTGGTTTTAGAATAAATATGCATTTGGTACTATTATTATTCTTCAGACACTTATAATCAATGTACAGGATTTATTAGAAGTTGTACATTCAAATTCTTATGGGAGTTGGCATGTCACCTAACTGAAATAGAACAAGCAGGTGTAGGGGTTTGGTTGTCTCTAATACTGCCATATTTGTCTGCAGTTCTCACATATCACTTGGCTTCAGTGTTGGAGGGACAACTGGAGTGGCAGCAACTATGGCAATCTGGAGGCTGCAGAGAACAGCCACTCTTAGCTCAGCTAATTATTACCATAGGGAATTCCAGGCCCAGTATAGCCCACTAGACCTTCTAATTTTACAAAAGAAGCCCCAAACTTGAATTTCAAATCTCCATACATTAAATGTTTTCTCCAAAGTTAAAAAGATTTTTTTCTGTCATTCAAAATCATTTATAAGTCAGTTTGAGTGAGTCACATTTTTAGTGTTTTAGTAACCAATCTTATCCCCTGACCCCAAGATTGAACCCAGGGGCACTCTACCACGGAGCTGCATCCCCAGTCCTTTTTATTTTTTATTTTGAAAAAGGGTTTCACTAAATTGCACAGGCTGACCTTGAACTCAGAATCCTCCTGCCTCAGCCTCCTGAGTCACTGGGATTATAGGTGTGTGCTACCATGATCAGCTACCAAATTCATTTAAAAAAGCCAGAAGGTCCCTTCCCCTGACCTTATTCAACAATAGTGGATTATTAAAACAAAGCTAGAGCAGCCACATCTCTAGACATAGATGTGGAAAAAGAATTCTCTCCTCCCTTCACCTATTTTTCCTTTTTGACACAAAGTAATCCAGATATCTGGACCCCAGAGCCTTACCCCAAGTATGGATCAGGATGCAGGGAAGCCCAATGCCACCAGCCATTCTGGCAACTTGCTTTTCACTTATTCTGCATTTACTATTTCCTTTTCTTATGCAGAAAAAGAAAAAAACCAAGGTGGGTGTAACGGGGTGAGTGGGTAGAGAGTTGTGTGTGTGCATGCGTGTGCATGCTCTTATGATGCATGCGCCAGACTAGCCTCTTCCTCTCCCTCCTTCCCTGTGCCCCTACTGGGATCTTGAGTGTGTAATAGTGACAGCTGATACTTGCTGAGGAGACACTGTGCTGGGTGCATTCCATGGATTAACTCAATCCTTACAACCACCTTATGAGATTGGCACCATTATTATCCCTATTTTTAGAGGGGAAGAAAAGGTACAGACAAACTAATTTGCCCAGGGTCATACAGCCAAGAAGAGGCAGAGCTAGCTTTGGAGTCCAGTGGTCTGGCTCCACCTGTGCCCTGAACCACCCACCACAGGCCATCAGACAAGGTTTGGTGCTAGTATTTATGGGGATGCTAGTGGGTCCATCACAGGGTTTCTCCAACTATAGTGACTGGCCCAGACCAGAACCAACAGTCACCAAGCACTGTGCTGGTGGTAAAATTAGTTTCTTTTATATCTTTATTTTTATTTATTTATTCATTTTTATGTGGTGCTGGGGATCGAACCCAGGGCCTCATGCATTCAAGGCAAGCGCTCTACCACTGAGCTACAGCCCCAGCCCCTAAAATTAGGTTTTTGATTTTTTATTTATAACAATATTTAAACAGTGGGTGCTGTTTTTATTCCCCTTTTACAGGTGAGGGTACAGGTTCAGACAAGTAAGGTGACTTGTCCCCAAATAAACACATAATGAGTGGGGGAACTAGAACTGGAGACTACACCTAAGGCCTGTTTCTTGCCCTCGCTTCTCTGGTGCCAGCCTCTTATACTCAACGTCTGTGTTGTCTAAACACACATTATTTGGGCCTGGATTCATGTTTCTGGCAGGGATGTTCCATGGCTGCATCATGTCTCCTGGCATTTATCCCTTTTCGGATTGTAACTTCCACTTGTCTTTGGATCCCTGCAAGCTTCAATTGCTTGGACAAGGCCCCTTTCTTAAAAGAACAAGCCAGGGCCTTCAGAGCCTGTTGGGTGCTGAAGCTGTGGGAACTGTAGTTGTAGGCCTGCCCACTTGACAAGCAGCATGAAAAGACAATGGGGCAGAGGTGGGTCAGGTTGCTTTTCTGCTCTGAGAATCTGCTTACTTTATTGTTTTCTGCACTCAGCCCCCAAACCCTATAGTTAAGTCTTTCCCAGACTTTGCCTATGGGTGCAATATCTTCCACCTATGTTGGCATGACATGGCAGCTGCTCTCCAACCCTTTGCATATTCTTTTGCATGAGCATATCTTAAAAATATCCCTTATATTTTTGTAGCATTTTTTGAGAGAGAGAGAGAGAGAGAGAGAGAGAGAGAGAGAGAGAGAGAGAGAGAGAGAATTTTTTAATATTTATTTTTTAGTTTTCGGTGGACACAACATCTTTTTTATTTTTATGTGGTGCTGAGGATCGAACCCAGCACCGCGCACATGCCATGTGGCTCAAGCCACATCCCCAGCCCCATTTTGTAGCATTTTTAATATTTTTGCAGTATAAAGTATAATTTTACATGCAGTATAACTTACATTCTCTTTGATCTCCACAAAAGCCCTGTCAGGAGAAAAGCCCAGGTTTTACTATCCCCATTAATAGATGAGTAAACAGGCCAGTGAAAGTATTTCTTATGTGAGGGACAGGGCTAGTTGGTGTTTTGATCATGCCTTGACCACACCATTAATCATTCTTTCAGTCTACACTCTACAAAGTCCCAGAGGTTGATGGGAGGTTCCTCAGTAGCCACCATGGTGATGTGGGTATGGAGGAAAAGGAGCTGTCCTCGTTAACTAGAGAAGCTCTGTGTGTGTGTGTGTGTGTGTGTGTGTGTGTGTGTGTGTGTGTGTTTTACTGGGGATTGAACTCAGGGTGCTGTACCACTGAGCTACAATCCCTGCTCTTTTTGAGACAGGGTTTCTTTAAGTTGTTGAAGCTGGCTTCAAACTTACCATCCTTCTGCCTCAGCCTCTCCAGTAGCTGGGATTATAGGCATGCACTACTGTGGCCAGCTGGAACTTTTATTAAGACTTTATTTATACAGGACTTCTGGGGGAAATTGAATTTGAAGTTATTTCCATTTGGGGAAAAAAGTCTAAAATATTTGAAAATCACTTCCCTAGATCATGCTGTTATAACATTGGTAGCATTTTCACATGTACTTACCTTGTTGCACCTTTGTACTACCATGAGAGATGGGGTGGGTATTAAAAAATGAAGATCTGAGGTCCACAGAGGCCTGGCAACTTTTCCCTAGTCGCACAGCTTATTGGCGGCAGAGATGGAGCTTGAACTGAGGTTCAGGAGCTCCTGACCCTGATCTTTTCTTCTCACTGAAAAAAGCTGCTCCGGGGGGAGGTTGCCTAAATGTGCCTGCTCAGCCTGTAATCCTTGCTTCCTTCCTGCCCCTCCCCACTTCCCTCCTCTCTCCAGCCCATCATCTTCGTTTCAGACAGAGCAAACAGCAACAAGGAGCTGGGTGTGGACCAGGAGTCAGAGGAGGGCAAAGACAAAACAAGCCCTGATAAGCAAGAGAAATCCCCACAGGTTTCTGAGCATGTGGCATGAATGGGGTCGCTAGAACACAACAGGGGTCCTCCTATGCTTTGGGGGGACATGGGGGCTGGAAGGGTTTCCAGGGGGTGTCTTTTTAACATCTAATGTTTGGATTTGTCCCACTGACCTTTTCTCTCAGCAAGTTCCCCTAAAATTTGGGATGATATTTGGGTGAATGTCTTGGGGTTTATTGCCACATGAAACTAGTCCTAGGACTGGAATTACAGTCTGAGCCTCCCCACTGGAGATTATCCAGCCAGGACAATAACAGACGGTAGAGGAAAAGACCGAGTAAGACAGAATCAGATTGAGAGTTGAGACTGAACAACTTCTGTCTTTAGTCTTTGAATCCTGACAAGAGGGGGATACAGTAGTAGAAAGGTAGGGGAACTGATATCAGAAATGGAGTCCTCTACAACTCAGGGGAGGGTTCTACTGGAGTAGGGAGAGGTGGCCATATAAGCCTTAGTGGAGGTGAGGCTAAAGGGCAGAAGTCCCCAGAAAAATCCACAGCCGAGTTCTCTTATCCTGGAGCAGCAGCAACACAGTGGAATGGGGAGGAGGGGATCCTTTGAGACTGAGGCAGCTGGAAGAATTTTGACCTGCTTGGGGCCTATTTGATTGAAATATTCGGGCTCAAAACAGTAGAGAAGGCTTTAGCTTGGGGGTCGGGTGGGATCAGTGGGGCTGTCTACATGTCAGCATTACTAGTGTGTCTTTTGGCTGGAGGTGTCCGGGCTAGCAAGGTATGGAGTGAAGAGCCACTAAGGCCTAGATAATTCTCACTCCAGCTTACTATGTTCAACTAAGAAGAGCATTAGCCCTGTGCCCAGCTCCAGCTGCCACCTATGGCTGTTTTGGGCACTCCAGCTCCTTTGGCCAAAAGCAGCTTTCCTCAAAATTCATCCATCCATCCCTGATTCCTGTGAACCAGTTTTCCTTTGTTTTCTACAGCCATGGCCTGGCAATACAGACTATGAAAGTGAGGAACAGCAGCAATTTCGCAGCATTTTCAAGCAGATAGCTGGTGATGTAAGTACTTCCAACCCTAAGACTCCCACAGGAGCTTGCTTTTCTACTTGATTGACTGTTCAAATTACCATTCTTTCATTATTGTTAAGTAGACATCATTTTGGATTTTGGGCATGAATGTATGCAGACAGAAACCTACAAGTCCTTGAGTTTTGGACTGACACATCCACTGGGGAGCTCAGAGGCCTTTGTCCTATGTGTTAGCTGCCCACTGGTCTATACAGCTAAGGGTGCATTGTCTGTCCCCATCTTCCTCAGAAGAGCCTCAGCTTCCCATAACAGAATCGAAACAGGGATTTCACAAAAGCGAATAGCTGGGATTTATTTTGCAGTCTCTGCTCTATCAGCTGCTTTACTCTTGAACCAGGACTCTTCTCCTTTTCTCCTCAGGACATGGAGATCTGTGCAGATGAACTCAAGAATGTCCTTAACACAGTTGTGAACAAGCGTGAGCTACTCAAACTAGGTGTGGGGGAGGGGCAGGGGCTCAGTTGTCTGAAAGTGGTTCCTCATTCTTCTCCATGCCCCCAGACAAGGATCTGAAGACACAAGGGTTCACGCTGGAGTCTTGCCGTAGCATGATTGCTCTCATGGATGTATCCTTCCTGTCAACCCTTCCCAACCCTTTGGTGTCTGCCCACAGGAGCCAGGAAAACCAGGGATGCCTAGTCAGGCAGAGGGCCCAAATTTGGGCCCAGGGAAGGAGATTCTGACTCAACATCTGAAAGCGTTGTTTTGGTTTTTTTTGGACTCAGAACATCCTGTATACTGGTCTGAAAAGAATCAGAAGGACGGACACTGGGTTGTGGCTGGCCACATCCCCAGCTCTTAATTCAAGCCTGAGATCCTGCTTGAAATTCTATCTAAACATGAAGGATCCTTAGAGGGCAGGCTTGTTATGAAGCCTGCAGGAACTTTATTGGTGGTGGTGGTAGGGTGGTTAATAGCAGGATAGGGCAGCGGGTAGGGGAGTTCAGGTTGAGGCTTCCTATGGGGCTACCTTCCCTAGTCCCCTAGCCACACCCTCCCAGTCCAGGGGGATTTTGCTATGTGCCAGTAGCCCTGACCTTCCTCCTCCAGACAGATGGATCTGGGAGGCTGAACCTGCAAGAGTTCCATCATCTATGGAAGAAGATCAAGACCTGGCAGGTGTGATGAGAGCGTGAAGTGTGGAAATGAAAAAGAGGGTTGATTTAGGGATTGTGTGTGACCTTCCTCAAATTTTCTATTGCCAGAAAATCTTCAAACACTATGACACAGACCAGTCTGGCACCATCAATAGCTATGAGATGAGAAATGCTGTCAATGATGCAGGTGCTGGGAAGAAAGGGGGTGGCAGGCATGTGGACTTAACTGGTGGGTGTAGGAATGGGAGAGGGGACTAGGCTACTAGGACCCTACTAAAGAAAGGAAAGTTTCTCATTTCCATTTTTGAGGACAATATGCCTAAAGGGTTAGAGGAAATAGAATGGGGTCTAAGAATTCCAGTTTCACTTTTCTCCTCTATCCTGCCCCTTCACAGGATTCCACCTCAACAGCCAGCTCTATGACATCATTACCATGCGGTACGCAGACAAACGCATGAACATTGACTTCGACAGTTTCATCTGCTGCTTCGTCAGGCTGGAGGGCATGTTCAGTAAGTGGGGGCTGCCCTTCTGCTCTAGAGTACTTCCAGCCCCCTCCCACAGGATAGCTCTGGCAATAGGAAGCCAGATAATCTTCCAGTCTACTCTGTCCAGGCTGAACAAAGGCCAAAGCCTCTTTAGACCTAGAAAAGGAAGGCAAAGGAAGGGTTACTGGTGATGCTCTGCCTGCAGATAATCCTCTTAAAAACACGTGGTCCTCTTAAGAAAATTGAGTAGTGAAGTTGGAGTGAGCCTGTGTTTTCTTTTACACAGGAGCTTTTAATGCATTTGACAAGGATGGAGACGGTATCATCAAACTCAATGTTCTAGAGGTAAAGCATAACAGATGCAGCACACTGACCCTGCACCATAAAATTCAAGTTGGATGGGACTGGGGTTGTAGCTCAGTGGTAGAGTGCCTGCTTAGCACTTGTGAGGCCCTGGGTTTAATCCTCAGCACCCCATAAAAATAAAGGTATTGTGTCCATCTACAACTAAAAATATTCTTTAAATGTTTAAAAAAATTCAAGGTGGGCAGTTAATGAGGCAGAAATGGACCCACTCTGCTCCTCACTTCCAAATGGTAGTGGAGGGATGGGACAGGAAGGAAGTCTGGTGGGGAAGGTAGTCCACAGGACACATATACTTAGCAGAGGCTCACAAGGGGCCTCAGCTTCCCAAATAATTTTATGTTGGAAAACATGTTACCTTTCTGGTCTGTTCCTTTTCCCCCATCCCATAAGATTCCTAGGGCTGGGGTTTCCTTTTCTTGTCTACATTCTGATCTTGGGACTTCTTCTTTCAGTGGCTACAGCTCACTATGTATGCTTGAACCAGGCTGGCCTCATCCAAGGCCATGCAAGATCACTCAGGATTTCAATTTCACCCAATATAGCTAGAGTCATTTACCTCAAAGGATCCAGTAGCTACATCAGCATGCTTCCAGGCACCTCTTTGGTCTTGTTCCGCCTCCACTTTGCTCTATACTGTCTCGATCTGTCATGTCTAGCCTGACCCTTGGGAAAACAACTTTGTTCCTTTGCCACATGAAGGCAAGTGTCTGCCTCAGCTCTGAGGCAAATGCTACCCCCTTAGCTTGCACTAAGGCTTTTGCAGAAGCATCTGCCAGTTGCACTTGCCACTCACTCGTGCTGGAGCCCTCTCACCTTTATACTCTCCCATCCATAGGACAGTAACCAAATTTGCACTTGGGTCTGCCAGTTTAGAATGGGCCTCTCTGGGGTAAACTGATCCAGTGGAATAGGGTTGGATACTTTGGGTTTTCAGACACATGTTTGGCTGCATTCTGGAAAAAAAAAACAAAAACAACTGATCTAAATAAAGGCACGTGTACAGCTGGTTCCACTGTTTTGTTTTGTTGTGTGTAGACCAGCAGGGCTGAATGCATTCTAATTATGCCCTCAATCACCTACAGAAAGCCCTAGTCTCAGAATAGAAAATGGAAAAACAAACACAAAACCTCAAGCCCTACTTAAGTCATTGCTAGGCACAGTGGTGCACGCCTATAATCCCAGTGATTTGGGAGGCTGAGGCAAGACTGCAAGTTCAAAGCCAGCCTCAGCAACTTAGGCCCTATCTCAAAAAATAAAAAGCCTCGTGGTAAAGTGCCCCTTGCACTTTTTTTCATCCCCAGGGGGAAAAAAAAGTCACATATATTGCTTTTTTTGTTTTGTTACTAGGGATTGAACTTAGGGGCACTTTACCACTGAGCTACATCCCTGGCCTTTAAAAAAAAAAGTATTTTAGAGACAGAATCTCACTGAGTTGCTTAGTGCCTCACTAAGATGCTGAGGCTGGCTTTGAACTCTTGATCCTCCTGCCTCAGCCTCCCAAGCCACTAGGATTACAGGCATGAGCCCTTATGCCTGGCTATTAAAATTTCTTGAGCATAGGAATCATTCAGATAGTTCCTAATACATATAACGAAGAAGGGGAATAACTGCTGGAATATTGGACATAAAAAATAAAGAACATATTATGTAAAATTCTGGGGTGGGAACAGTGCTACAGCTTGAACTCAGGGCCTCATGCCCTACCACTGAACTGTATGTTGTACATAATTATGAAACCATATATTAAATGTAATTTTAATGTGATTTTTTCTCACTTATTTCAATGTATTTAGGTTTAAAAATTTTAAGCATTTTATAATTCTATCTAGGATAAATTTTGACATAAGATGCAAAAGTAAAAATTAAGAATAATATTTGTGGGAAAGACCAAGGGGGGGGATATATATTAGTGGTAGTATGATATAAGCATCTTGTGTTTTCCACCTAATTTCCCTTTTCTCTAGCCAACATGAAAGGGTTGACTACGAATATGCAGACAAGGTAACAAAAGTAAACAGCTGATTAGTAAAATTACTTTATTTTCCTCTCGTATTTGCTTTATATCTTGCTTTACAAAGTTATGAAGTTCACAGCTTTATACCAAAACATAACAAGACTAGGTTATTTGCTTATAAACATTTCTGTGGTCAAGTATTTCATTCTTATCCATATTCAATATTTAAAAAATCTGAAACCAAGGGTGCTGGAGCAGCTCTAGGGCATATATTTATCTTTAACAGGAGAAAGATCTTCAACAGCCTTTCTTGACCCCCTCTGTACCCAATTCACTGGTGTACTATCTTAAATTTAGAGTAACTCTGGGAAACTTCAGTCACTATATGACCCAGCAGGTCATAGTTGGGTTGAAGGTGAAGTTAGAAGCTGGTGTCTATAACAGTAGGTCTGGTTTAAATGAGGATTCCTCATCCACTTGTATGGAACTCAGCCCAAATTGCCTCCATCACAGCCTCTTTCCTATCCATAAGATCTCTTCTCTTAAACCCTGAGGGTCCTACTGACTTGTGGCAGGGATAAAACCACTGTTTTATAAAAGTGGCAGGTGCAGCCTTCATAATAATGCTAGGAGCTCTCCTTTAGGTAACAGGATCAAAATTTAGAAGAAAGCCTACGTAAACTGCAATTATTTGAGCAAACCAGAGTGTACAGGCTGTCCAAATCCCACTTTACAATATACTTCAGTCTTTTCCAATGAATTCTCTTCCATTAAAAATACCATGCCATTCCTCTACTCCCACCAAACTTGGCCACATGCCTAAGTCACTAAAGTTGTTCAGAAAAAACAGCAAAGTGAAACTTTTATTAAGCAAATAATCACTTAAGCAGAAACAGTTTTGTCTATAAACTGTATGTAGGTAATGAGCTAAACACTCAACTTCTAATTCTTAGAATTTTTTCCCCACCAAAGAAGGAGTGTAAAAGAAATGACTTGCTCTCAAATTTGAATAACATCAGGTCAAGATAACTCTTCGCTCTTTTTGTTTCCACTGTTTGTTTTGTAACTAAGGAATATGCCAAAATATATTTTGAATTTAATTAAACTTTTGCATAAAATTTGAAGCGACTGATATTTTATCAGAACCGCCATTAAAACATTAGCATATGCTAGTATAAACATTTTAGCAGTCAAGTGTTTCATTCTTATCCATATTCAATATTTAAAAAATCTGAAACCAAGGGTGCTGGAGCAGCTCAAGGGCATATACATCTTTAATAGAAGAAAGATCTTCAACAGCCTTTCTAAAATAATTGATGGTTTTCTTGGCTCTGAGCTGTTAGAATAGGCACAAACAATTAAAAATCACATTCTACAAATGGCCTCCAATTACTTATAAGAAATGTGCCTGTTCTGTCAGGTTGTTAAACTATGTCCTTCCTCTTGAAGCCTCTAAACAGCAGAATCAGCACAGACCCTGAGCCACAGCTCTTCTGTAAGGGGAAAGAAGCGACAGCTATAACAATATCATGGAGAACTTAAAAAACAGCAGAAGTTTTGCATAACTTAAGGCGCTTAAAGGTGATAACACAACCATAAACAACTGAAATGCTTATGGTCCCCTTTATTTCTCAACAGAGGGCTAGACAGTTCATTCTAGATAACACTTGAACCTGATGTTAGAATATCACATGTTCTTGAAATGAACACATTACTACCACTTTTTCAAAGAAATCTTTTGTGAAATAAAAAATATCACAAGCACAGGTGCCCACCCATATATATGCATACAAAGGAACTTTCACACATGCATATCCAGAGGCAGATACATGCACATGAGTCTACCAAGTTAAATCCAAATCACACTTCTTACCTATCCTACAGTCTGCAATACCCTCAAAAGTTGCCCTTGACTGCCCAACACTTTACATTCCCCTTTCCTGCTATACAAAAGTTCCACCATGGTTGTTTCAGACACATCCTTGGGCAGAACAGAGCACCTATGCACCAGGCTTTCTTAGCACACTGCCCTGCCAATGTGGAAATGCAGTCACTGCAGTTCAGAGAAAAAGACCAGGTTTAGCAACAAATCCCAAAAGACTTTCCTGGAAATTACTATTTCCAAGCTTGGAACAGTGTGGTTTCTCTGGTTACCCTTACAGGAAATGGAGGTGAGAGGTAGGAAAAGCTTTTAATCCCACACAGAAACAGTGCAAATATACATTATCAAGAGGATCTTCTCTGTTCTCTATACAGCATCATGCAAACCTAAATATGTGGTTAACAAGAGTTTTCCACTCACAAGCACAGAAATAGCTTGTGGAGCCATCCATTATCTGGTAGTAGCTCCTACATTAGTTCTTAACATTTTCTGGATCCAGTAACAACCACTAGAACCTTTCCTGGAAAAAAAACAAAACACATTCTTAGTCTTGTATACAATTTCAGGGGAGTTTCAGCCCCTCTTGCACCTGTCTATGAGCCCCTGGGGAAGCCCCTGCTCTGGAACTTGAGGGAAGGATACTCAAAGACATGTGCACTAACGGGATAAACTTGGATGCTGGCAATCCTAAGAAACTGTAGGTGTCACACACCCTGTAGCTCAGTAAGTGAAAGGGCTTCTCCCCCTCCTTTTCTTGGCCTCTCTGAAGAATCTGAGTTTTGAGAATTCAAAAACAAAAGGTTAGAAAGTAATATATGTATAGCTTTACTGGTAAGAGTCTAGAGAAAATCTAGAAACAAAGCAGTTCCACTAAGTCTTTGGTGATTTGGATGTTCCCAATGGACACAGCCTTTCCTTTCACCATAATCCTCTCCTCTCCCAGCTAGCAGGGAAGTGAAACTAAAGACACTGGCTTCAGAAATAAGTCTCTAATAAGCCTGCCTGAGGCCCTAAAAATTATATCCAGATGCTTTATTCTAACTCTCCCATATTGGGTGCTGCAGTTGGGTTGAAATCACTCTGTGAGTCCAAAGGAATACTTGATGGTTGCCATCAGTCTAGGTTCAACAGTAAGAGATGGGGGTAGGCAATAAAGTAAACCAAAAGGTTTCAAACCCACAAGAAGTTTGGAGAGTCAGAAATTTGGGGAGACAAATATACACCTCCAGTTCAAACAGCCTGAAAATATCTGTAGCAGTGAGCAGCACCCAGGTCTAACAGCAAAACAGAAAAGTAGACAGACATTAGGTTGGCACGTTTCTTCACACTGAGCACTTTATCAAAATTTGCACTGAAGTTCACTAGGGAAAGCAACTTGTAAGGACTTACATAATGGGACTTAAATATTTGAATTTCTAGAATAGTGAACAGAGCAATTATTCTAGCTATTTATAAAAAATCTGTGTGTCCGTTAGCATTTAAAGTCAGTTCTGTCCATCTACAAAGCGGGTGAATAGTGAAACACACTGCACATAATTTTTAAGAAAGGAAATGATTTGCTTACAATTTAAATATCCAGTTGTTTTAACTGGAGAAATTAAAACTAATCCTGAAAACCTAGCATTTGAACAAAATGTATTTAAAAGCCTGACTACAGGTCTAAACCATCATAAGAACATACACTTAAAATCACAAACTGAAATCAACAAAATATGTTTGTATGATTAGGGTCAAACTAGGTAACCAACTAAGATCTGGATCTTTAATGAACATCTGAAGAATGGTAGCAGCATAAATCACTAAATGTCATGCAGTCACAGAGGGTGGTTCCTTAAAATCTGTTTGACTGTTTAAACCCTCCAGCATGAACTTGAAGTGTACTCTATCATCCCACAGAGCTGCCCAGACTTATGCTAGTTGTTAGCCTGACTGCTAACCCACTTTCTCCGTCCCCATTTCACCGGAGAAAGGAAGACAGTGGCTAGTATGAGGGGCCTATGTGAAAACAGTTCAACTAATTAATGTAATGACTTCCCAACATGGGAGGCAAAAAACTTCATGAATCAATTTTGCTGTCATCTTCAGCATGTCGTTCAATGTGTCCTGCAGCATCCTGAGGAAAAGGGAGAAGGGCTATGAGAGACAAGTTGGTGATAGAACAGAAGAAAGCCAAAGCCACGTTAAGCCATTATATAAAATAGGTTTTATATGGGATTCATACCTGAAGGCAGTTAGGAGCTGGCACTTTGCTAATTTATATGAAAGTATGCACTTATGGACTTAAAAAAACTCTTGTGTTAAGAGTTCTTGTCCTGGGGGCTGGGGATGTGGCTCAAGCGGTAATGTGCTCGCCTGGCATGCATGGGGCGCTGGGTTCGATCCTCAGCACCACATAAAAATAAAGATGTTGTGTCCACCAAAAACTAAAAATAAATATTAAAAAATTCTCTCTCTCTCTTAAAAAAAAAAAAAAGGAGTTCTTGTCCTAACACAGGAAGTTCCGTTATTGATTTGAAACATCTGAAAACATTCCCCTAAGCTCTTTCTCAAAACCTACATAATTAATTTGAAAATCTCATTGAATTATTCCCCAAGTCTCTGAATAATAAAAAGAAATTCCTCAGCCCTCCACCTATTTATTAAGAGTGTCCATAATTTCAATAAAGTAAAGATTTGCCAGCCTCTGCTCTGAGCAGTCTAAACCCCAGTTAACCTTGAATCCCACTCATGTACCTGCTTGGATCCTTTCCTAGCAGTGAAAAAAGCATCACAGTTCTTCCAGCGACATTTCAGAGTCTGAAAGTTCGGATTAGTGTGATCAGTCAGCAAATGTTGTTTTAAGTGATCTATAACACCAAATATCAGAGAGCAACCATGCCACTGCAAAGGAAGAGAATGAGGAGACTAGGTAAAGAAAAGCACAGTAAAAAACAAAACAAAACACCCCAAAACAACAAAAAACAGAAAGAACACAGTAAACATATGATCACAACATCCCTTGTTTTATCCCATAAATACTACGGAAGCAAAAAGTACACCCCTTATTTTTTATTTTTGGCTATAAACATAGCAGGGCCAGAGGCAACCAAATTATCAATATAATGAGGACCCCGAAGGACTGAGAAGTCTTTTGATACTTTGGTATTTTGAGAAGATAAAACACTAAGGTAGCCATTACATCTTGTTAGGGAAAAAATTAGCAAATATATATAAATGAACAAGCATAAATTCAGTTCAAATCATAGTCTTGACCTTGCCATCATAAAACAGAATTTCGATCTTAGACTATTTATTACAAAAGGTAAATAATTTTCCTGTAATACTAAAAAGGATATGTTTAATAATCCTAAGAACTGATGACTTGTAAACTTGGAAATAAAAATGTCTTATAAAGAAAACTACATTTGTGGAAATATTTGTTGTCATGGAAGCCTGACTTTTCTCATGTTTTATCATTTGAATCATAATCTTTACCTACTTAAAAAAATTATTTATTTATGTATTTTTAGTTTTAGGTGGACACATTATTTTGTGGTGATTTTTTTTTTTGAGAGAGAGAGAGAGAGAGAGAGAAATAATTTTTAATATTTATTATTTAGTTTTTGGCGGACACAACATCTTTGTTTGTATGTGGTGCTGAGGATCGAACCCAGTGCCTCATGCATGCTAGGTGAGCACTCCACCACTGAGCCACATCCCCAGCCCCTTATTACCTACTTTTATTTAAAAGTGTAACTTTACTTGTAAATGTGGCTCATTTTCATTATTAGTCAGAAAAGCATAAAAACTGGCTTGGCATTTTCCCTGTAATTTGTTTGTAATAAACCTTATAGCTCTAATCTAACAATTTATTTCTAAAAAGTAATGCAAATTTTTAGATTTCCCATTGTTAGACTATTCCATCCCACCATATATATATATACACACACACACACACACACACACACACACACGTACATATACATATATATATATATATATATATACATACACACACATATATATACATAGACACACACATATATATGTTTTTTAAAGTATTTATTTTTTAGGTGTAGTTGGACACAATGCCTTTATTTTATTTATTTATTTTTATGTGGTGCTGAGGATCGAACCCAGGGCCTCACATGTGCTAGGCAAGCGCTCTACCACTGAGCTACAATCCCAGCCCCTATATATATATATTTTATACAAGGAATTAAACCTAGGATGCTTAACCACTGAGGCACATCCCCAGGTCTTATTTATTTTTTATTCTGAGATTAATCTAATTAAGTTGCTAAAGCTGGCATTGAACTTGTGTCCTTCTACCTTAGCCACCTGATCTGCTGGGATTACATGTGTGCACCACCACCTCTGGATCTTATTGTACTAGATTTTGCTTACCTTCACTGGCAAAATAGAAAAAGACAGCAATACATAAAAAAGCTGAAAAGTAATTAGGCTGTGGATAAGCCTAAAGTCAGACATCAAATAAGTTTTAAGGGCTAATCATTGGCCCCTTTACCAAAATAAAATTTAGGTTGGTGAACTGAGGTTTATAACTTTAAGACTACAAATTTTTACTTACTTATTCCTCAGAAACCAATGAGGATATAAACCAAGCCATTAAACATTTATAATCCCTAAGAAGTATGTGTAGTAGAGGGACAGGTCACAAAAAGGAAAAGAAAAAAAAAAAACACAAAAAACCACTTCTGCTTTTACTTCATATACTTTTGATATAGTTGATATTATCTAATCTTGAAAGACTTTTCATTAAAGAAGTATAAGCATTTTATGTATGATTCTTAAAATAGCTTCCTTGTCCTACAGTAAAAGGCAAAAAGTAGATGCTCAAATACAAAAATGCTATACTAATGATAATGAAAATCTATAAACTAGCCTAGAGTTAAGCAATTCCTAGGTCCGGTGACAGGAACAATTTCAATGCTTACCCAACAGCGGTAATTCTGCATCAGATTTAGTCTCACAGCCTGAATACTGCCATCATAACAGCCAGTATAAATCTAGAGAAAGAGATTTATAACACTGGATCAAAATATACACAAAGAAACAACTACAAAACACCTTTAAAATAAGAATTAAAAGATGGGGTTGGGATTGTGGCTCAGCAGTAGAGCGCTCGCCTGGCATGGGCGGGACCTGGGTTCGATCCTCAGCACCACATAAAAATAAAGGCATTGTGTTGTGTCCATCTACACCTAATTAAAAAAAAAAAAAAATTGGGGCTGGGGATGTGGCTCAAGTGGAAGCGCGCTCGCCTGGCATGCGTGCAGCCCAGGTTCAATCCTCAGCACCACATACAAACAAAGATGTTGTGTCTGCTGAAAACTAAAAAATAAATATTAAAAAAATTTCTCTCTCTCTTAAAAAAAAAAAAAAAAAGAGTTAAAAGAAAATACAAACCTAAAGCAAAATAAGCTCCAGAGTACTAGAATGGGAGCCACTCTTGGGACTATGGCTGAGAGCAAGCCTGGCAAGACTCAGAGGGCATTTACCTTTTTTTTTTTTTTTTTGAACCCAGGGGTGGTTAACCACTGAGCCACATTCCCAGCCCTTTTTAATATTTTATTTAGAGACAGGGTCTTGCTGAGTTGCTTAGGGTTCACTAAATTGCTGAGGCTGGCTGTGAACTCACAATCCTCCTGCCTTAGCCTTCTGAGCTGCTGGGATTACAAGCGTGCACCACCACACCTGGCAACACTTACTTGTTTTTCAACCCAGGTAGCTCTGGTTTCTAACTGGTGTTGCTTATTAGGCATCTGCATTTCATTGCAGGAAAGGGTTCAATACTCTTTGAAAAATACTCTTTCAATTCATTGCAGGAAAGGGTTCAATACTCTTTCAAAACTCTTTGAGTTTGAAAAATATCCATCCTGGCTCAACCCCACAATTTAGACCAAAATAAAATACATGAAGGTTTAGCAAGGTTAAGAGAATTAGCTTCCACTTTATATATATATATATATATATATATATATATATATATATATATATATATATATATATATATATGGTTGGACACAATATCTTTATTCTATTTATTTATTTTTGTGTGGTGCTGAGGATAGAACCCAGGGCCTCGCACGTGCTAGGTGAGCACTCTACTGCTAAGCCATAACCCCAGCCCTATTAGCTTCTACTTTTAGGTCTGCTATAACTATGTCACACTAGCCAAATCTCCTGACTCCACTTCAGAGTTCTGTTCAGATCATAATGTCTTTGGAAAAAGCACCACTCAATTTTTAAAAGCATCTTAAATATATCTTCTAGTGAAGGATGGTCTTAGATTTTTACTGTAATTATTTTCACTATAAACAAAAATGGATATTCAACAATGTTGCTGTGTTATTTCTCACTATTATTAATGCCAAGAGATAAACAGACATTCAATAATGAGGCATACAGAAACAGATGTCACTTTGGGAAGTGACAAGTAGTAACATATTATCTGTATGTAGAATGTCACATAAACACATTCAAAGGCAAACTTCTAATGAGGCAAATAATACTCACCATGCTTTTATGGATGGTCATACACATAATCATGTCTTTGTGTCCTCCATAAACTTGCAGTCGATCATGGGACTTAGAAAGAAAAACATGGTAATAAGGTTATTTTTACCTTGTGCTTAATAAACAGTCCCTGCAGGCCTTGGGAGGCTTAAAATTGTATCTCAGGCACTAACTAGAAGGACCAGTAGTATTCTAATAGAACCTAATGTCAGTCTCCTTATTAAGTCCTACTTAATAAGAGGAGTTGATGATAAGTAGTAAAACCAATTTCTTTAAAATCAAAGTCTCAAAATTGCACACAAGAAGAACTGTTAGAAGAGAACTCTTAAAAAAGAGACTGAGGTTGCCCTCTAGAAACCATTTACATTTTGACACCCATGCACCTCTCACCAAGTATCTCAGAGTAGTGTCTGTCAGAGTGTGGTCCAGTTTCATAATTATTTAGAGTGTTTGTAAAAAAAAAAAAAATGCAGTATCAAAAATCAACACTAATCCCAAAAGACAACCCCCCCCAAACCATTCAAGCCAAAATACTGAATCTAAATTTTACCTGTAATTCATAGACACGAACAAATTTATCCAAGCAAGCAGTCACCATCACTTTTCCTAGGATATTCACCACAGTCACTGCATGATTGTGACCTTTATAGATCCGTACAAGCTCACCAGTCTACATCAGAAGAAAAATAACAGTCACTAGACTGATTTTTAAGATTCCTTTCTACTTTTGAGATTAATGATTCTATAATTCTAAGAGGCATAATTCTGAGGTTATCTGTAAACCCATGCATCTGTTCTAATTTTAAAAGCTGAAGTGCTTCCACAGGCATTTGTTACCTATATAAAATACATGCAATGTATCCTGATAGAACCTACTATTATAGAAAGGGAAGGGCCACAATTCTATCTACAGCTTTTGAAGTACAAGTTGAACATCTCTAATCCAAAAATATGAAATCCCAAAATTTCTGAGTGCAGACATGACACTGCAAGTGAAAAATTCCATATCTGACCTCCTGTGACAGATCAGTCAAAAACAAAACAATAAAATTACCTTCAGGCTATTCACATATGAAATATAATAAATTCCATGTATAGACTTGGGTCCAGTCCCAAAATATCTTTTGGAAATATTCCAAAATCTGAAAAAAAATTTGCAATACTTCTGGACCCAAGCATTTCAGATAAGGGATATTCTGCCTGTACTTTTAACTTTTATAATTTCACTGAATCTGGACAAATCCATCAAGTAGGATTATGCCCCAGTTTATAGACCAAGAACTTACCTTGTGCTTAATAAACAGTCCCTGTAGGCCTTTGGGAGGCTTAAAATTGTATCTAAAGTACTAACTAGAAGAACCAGTAGTATTCTAACACAACCTCATGACAGTCTTCTTATTAAGTCCCACTCCTCAAAAGAGGAATTGATAATAAGAAATAGTAAAATCAATTTTTTAAAAATCAAAGGCAGCTTCAGAGCTGCCTTTAGGACGTAAGTACAGTCTTTCAGCGGTTTTAATTTGTTCTATTTTAAACTACATAACACATCCACTTTATAAGAGCCTCAGCTGCTCCATTTAATTTGCTTAAATGAGGCATTCAAACAAAACCTTGAGTCTGTCTCCTACTAAAAATTTTGACAAAGTCAGGATTTTTGGATTGCTCAATATTATCCAAGAGCATATACATAAGAATTACTATTAATTTTTTCACTGAATAAAGGGCTTAATTTAAATTGCAAGAGGGCTGAGGAAACTTCAAGCTTTAACCACCATTTTATGAAAGATTTCCTTAGACTACATCAACTTGGCTTACATGAATGTTGTGAGCATGAACTGACTGATCACTGGAGCCACTGAACACAAGATCATTCACCACCTTAAAGAGAAAAAAACCTCAATGAGTTAGATTCTGTACAAAGTTCTCAGTTTCCTCTGTTAATTTATAACACTGGTGGATCTAATTTCTATTCTATTTTGAGCTGAGCATGAACCAGGTATAAAATAATGATTCCAATGATTGGGGTTGTGGCTCAGTAGTAGAGTGCTCGCCTAGCATGCACAAGACACTGGATTCAATCCTCAGCGCCACATAAATGTAAAATAAAGATACTGTGTCCACCTAAAGCTTAATAATAAAAAAAATAAAAAATAATGATTCCAAGACAAATTTTCTCAACTGAAACTTTTGCTCCATCACTATAAATCACTATGAACTGATGAACTGACAAGAACTGCCAAGTTTATTAGCTCTCTGGACTAATTAAGAAGCTCTTATAGTATAGCCACCTTCTACAATAAAATACTTTTATTTTTTGGTGGGGGACAGTACTCGGGATTGAACTCAGGGGCACTGAACCACTGAGCCACATCCCCAGTTCTATTTTGTATTTTATTTAGGGACAGGGTCTCACTGAATTGCTTAGTTGCTGAGGCTGGCTTTGAACCTGCAATCCTCCTGTCTCAGCCTCCCGAGCTGCTGGAATTACCGGCATGCACCACTGTGCCTGGCAAAATACTCTTAATTTCTTTTTAAATAGTTTTTAGTTATACATGGACACAATATCTTTATTTCGTTTATTTTTACATAGTGTTGAAGATTAAACCCAGTGCCTCTATGTGCAAGGCAAGTGCTCTGCCACTGAGCTACAACCCCAGCCCAAATACTCTTAATTATTGTCTCTCAGTTAATATATTAAAAATGAGCATTTCATTTGGTGAACCAGGCATAAAGAAAAGGGTTACTTCCTTGCTCTTTTCAAAGTAGCTGTATTCTAAATGTATTAGACAACAGAGAAAATTTGAAACTCTATTTGTGCCAGACAAATCTTGTCTTTTATACTATACTTACCTTCATGCAAAGAATGGTCTTGCTATGGCCCTCCAGAGTTCTGAGGAGCAGTCCATTCCGTGCATCACGTACACTGATTGTACAGTCATAAGATCCCACAACCAGCAACTTTCGGGCACCTTCCTGAGCTGTGGCAAGACAGCTGACTGCCCGAGGGCCATGACATTCAAAGATTTCAAGTTGTTTATTGTTCTGAAAAATAAGTCACCGTTATATAAAATAAAAGCAACCTTAGTTGTAAGACTAACAAATTCCATCTTATAGACTACATCTTTCATCCACTTCCTTCTCTTAACCCTTAGTCTAACCTTTCAAGTCAACTTCCATTATAAAGTCTCCTAAATGATCTCCTTGCTTCTACTAATACCAGTCCTTCCCGATCTCATCAACTCCCCAGTGACTTTTCTAATATAAATTGGATCTTGTTTCTCACATTTTAAAGCCAACAAAATGAAGTCCAATAACCTTAGCAAAACACAGATGCCCTTAAGAATTCCATAAACCCTACCGAGAGCCTAGCAAATACCAGATATTCAATAAAGGCTTGCTCAACAAATGAGTTTATCTATGGGTTAGTAAATAATAAGGCCACATGGGCATTAAGGCAAAACTCTGATGAGTTCACCTTAATGAAAAGGTCATCTTCATGAAACCCTACATCAGTTCCAAATCACACCAATGTCATATGTGAAGGAGTTCAGATTCATTTCTTATGGTATCATTCTTAAAATGAAATAGACTGGTTTAACCTGTGACTCATTATTTGGCCCCAAATCTTTAGACATGGTTTAACTTAGCAGAGTTATATTTTGGTCCTGGCACCTCTGAGTCTGAACAGACAGAAGAGAGGATCTTATTTCATTTACATCAGAAGACAACAGTTTTTAAGTAATGGCTAGTTCTGCTATTTCCCCAACAGAAAATGGAAATGCCTGCCCATTACTTCTTCCTGCACACACTCATTCTATTTTCAAATGGCAAGAGAAAACACCATTTTCTTCTCCCAACTACTAACCTTTATGTTGAAAGTTACCACAGTACCATTTGCTAGTCCAGCATAAAGAATTCGCCATCTACTATGGAGGCAGAGAACCCGGTCTTCCAGATGTAACTGCTCCACACACTCTCGGGTCTGACAAAAGTACACAATTATCTAATCAGCAAATAAGATATGAAAACAATTCCTCCTGAAAGTAGAGTTTCAAATGACTCTAATGAGGAAGAAAATCATGGCATTTTCTATTTTGTAGAGGATTTTTTAAAGATCTTTTTCCTCTTTGAAATACGAGGCCAAAGATCTCCAGGCTATAGGTAACAATGGAAAAAATATGTACATTCTAATAATGGTATCTATGTTTCTAATTAAAAATGTAGAAAATCTTCAAAGGACACTATGAGTCTTAAGTCTCTGAAATAAAATGGACAAAGATAAAAATAAATAAGTAAAATAAAGGTATTGTGTCCATCTACAGCTAAAAAATAAATATTAAAAAAAGGAAAATGTTGTATATTCAATAAATGCATTAATCAAATGTGTTTTCCTATAATTGGTTCTCTATTTCAATAACTTTCAAATGCCTTCTTCAATATGGTACTGGTTTAACTAGGCCATTACTACGCAGGAAGCTTTTTAAAAATATAGAACCGCAAATTCCTGAGATTCTAATTCAGTAGGCGGCTTAGGAACCTGTACTTCTAAAAATTTTCCTTAAGGGGCTGGAAATGTAGTTAGCTCAGTGGCAGGGTACTTGTCTAGCATAAGCAAGGCCCTGGATTTGATCCCCAGCACTACAAACAAACAATTTCCTTAGTAATTCAAATGCACATACAAGTTTAAGAAGTATCTACTTGATATGACTTTCAAGAAATTTTTCCATGAGGGGCTGGGGATATGGCTCAAGTGGTAGCGTGCTTGCATAGCATGCATGAGGCACTGGGTTCAATTCTCAGCACCACATAAAAAAAAAATAATAATAGTAATAAAAAAATAAAGATGTTGTGTCTACCTAAAACTAAAAAATAAATAAATAAATAAAAAATATATATTAAAAATAAAGAAATTATTTCCATGAATTTCCCAGGACTGGATTATACTAGAAAATCTAATTACCTAGAACCAAGTATAGGGCCATATATAGTATATATACAAGAACTATTGTTGAGGGTTGGAGGTGTGGCTCAGTGGTAGGGTGCTTGCCTAACATGCAAGGCCCTGGATTTGATAGTAGCAGACAAGAATTAAAAAAAGAAAATAATTACTAAATGGTACCCAAGTGATTAAAGGCCAAAGTATAGATTTTAAAACATATCCAGTTAATATGTGTTTTAAGCTCTCCAGATGAATCTGATGCACACTAAAGTTGTGAACAGTGCCACAGAAATCAAATCTTAATTATTAACAATTCAATTAAATACTGACTTCTTCCCAGTAAAATACAAGAACCTTGAACTAGCACTGACTATATTCCCTCCCTTCCTTTTTCCTATTATCATACATATTCCATCTATATATGTGATAAACCTAACGATGTAGAGTCATAAATTTTGTATCATATAGTTTTGTCTTTTAAAGAAATTAAGAACATATTATGTAAGATTTTGGTGTAGGAGCAGTGCTACAGCTTAAACCCAGGGCCTCATGGACTACCACTGAGCTATACATGTACATAATTATGAAACCATATATTATATGTAATTTTAATGAGATTTTCTCACTTAGTTCAATGTATTTAGGTTTAAAAATTTTAAACATTTTCTAATTCATTCTATCTAGGCTAAATTTTGGCATAGGATGTAAAAGCAAAAATTAAGAATATTTGAAAGAAAGACCAAGGGGGATATATATTATTAGTAGTAGAATATAAATAATACTGGAAAGAGACACAAAATGTGGTTTATGTCAATCTCATGTCTACTACCCAAGGTAATTCAGTATGCTAAAACAGGTTCAGACACAAAGAAAGTTAAATGGGTGGAATGAAGTATCTGCCACAGTATCTCCATTCAATACAGTAAATAGTCAAAGGCTCACAATTATCACTTTTTTGGGGGGTGGAGGCAGGGTAGCAGGATGACCAAGGATTGAACCCAGGGACACTTAACCACTGAGTCACATCCCCAGATCTTTTTATTTTGAGATGAGCTCTCCCTAAGGTGCTTAGGGCCTTGCTAACTTGCTGAGGCTGACTTTTAACTTTTCAAGCCTCCTGCTTCAGCCTCCCAAAATGCTGGGATTGCAGGCATGCAACATGGTGCCTGGCAAAATTAAAATACTTTTGATTTCTCTAGACCCACTTACCTTAACATTATAGCAGCGAATGGTGTGATCACTGGAACCAGTGTAAAGGGCAGCATTCTTTCCAGAGGTCTGAGTAACCAGAAGGCAGTTAACTTTGGAAGTATGGCCCTCAAACACACCAATACATTTCCGACTCTAAAATCAAGCAAAGATTAGATGATTACTTTTAGGATATAGGATTAAACAATACATTTCATCATCAACAACAAAAATGCTAAAACTTTCAGTTCACTCAATGCCTGGAATAATGCCTGGTACACAAAAGGTATTCAATAAATATTTGTTCACTGAATGCCTATCAAAACAGTCACATATACTGAGCTACATAGAATTATGTTAACTGAGACATACAAAAAAATACTTAAGGCAATTCACTATAATGAAGGCCAGTACTGGGAGGGTAGCTCAGTGAATAGCACATAGATAGTATGTGCAAGGACCTGGGTTCAATCCATAGCACTAGAAACAAAAAAAGGTCCAAATTTTCATGCCTAGGGCAAGGTTCGTCTCTAACACATAGACCAAGCACATAGCAAATTCAAAATTAAGCTAATTACCCATAAAGTTGCATGTTTGACCATCAGCTTGAGAATACTCCACAATACTAAAAAAAAATGTGTCAGGTGTTACTACAAGTCTTCAGGGTCTAGGTATGATTCCCTAAGGGAATTTCTAAATGTCATTTCTATGTATACACCAAGATCTATTTAGAATATATGTGTGTGTAGGGACTGGGTTTGTGGTTCAGTGGCAGAGCGCTCGCCTAGCATGTGCAAGGCCCTGGGTTTGATCCTCAGCACCACATAAAAATAAATAAATAAGTAAAATAAAGGTATTGTGTCCAAGTACAAGTAAAAAATAAATATTTTTAAAAAGTGTGTATGTGTGTACAAGCTATATGTATGTATACACATAAATACACACACACACACACACACACACACCCCTTGTAATTTAGAGATGGACTTGATCCCCCTGGATCTTACACTCATACTTCTTGTACCACCGTCTCCTTTCTTCAGTCATTGCTGCTGCTACTCATATCACTAGATTAAAGGAACCTATATACCTACTGCCTATAGTAAACAATCTTTCTGGTTCATCAGCTAACTTTTGAGGTTTTACTGAATTTAGTAACTTTACATACTTTTTCACAGTGTTTGTGAAGATAACATACTGTCCCTAAAGTTTCCTGGCTATCACTATTGATAAACAGAATTAGTTTTGACATACATGAAATCCAAAACTTAAATCATAAAAGTATGAGAGAATGAAAAATTGCTGCTCTCCTCAATAACTTAGATTCTGTAATTAATTAATTATTAGGGAAAAATGTTTCCTCTAATACTTCCCTAATATTCATATTATCACTCCTAATACAGCAGCTATGCAACTGACCCCATCATCAACTCCAGTGTAGGACCTGAGCCCAAGCTTCTTTATATAATTCCACCCCACTTTCTGGTGGTGAAAAGAAAAACAAACCCCAGAGGCACTTTACAAGAGAACTACCTTTTAGGAAAAGATGATATCAGAGAAGACAAAGATAAGAGAGAAATAATAAAGTCCCCAGTGACCCCACTGAGATGTGGATCAACTACAACTAAAGTCAGTAAAACCCCTCAATAAATTCCCCCTCCATGTTGAAGAGAGTATGAACAAGATTTTCCAAAACCTATATAACCAAAAACATTCAAAATGTCACATTCACTTACCACCAGATTATAAACTCGGACAGTTTTATCTGCTGAACAGGTATAAAGTAAGTTTCCAAATATCTGAATAGCATTCACTGCAGCTTCGTGCCCCTCAAAGCTTCCTTCTGTGGGTTCATCATCATCTCCTGGCTCTGAAGATATTTCTAGAAAACAAGAATAGGTTTCAGAGACATGTCTGCTACAGTCTAGAAAGATACTCAAAACTCAAAAACATTACACCATATAGTTGTCCCTGAATTAAACCTAAAGATGATTTCCTAAAAAGTCTATTTTCTCTAGCAGAATATAATAATTCTCACTGAAAATCTTTATTATGAAGCTTATAAAATAAGAGAAGGTGGGGGACCTTTAATTTAGGAAGAAAATCCTTACAGATTGAACTTCTCAGTGATATTTGAAAGGTACCCAGTCTCTCTTCTTGCTGCATCTCTTGCTTCTGAACAGTTATTTCTTTAAGTAAGGGATTATTCTTTAAGCAGTTCCTTCTCAAAGCAAAAATCTCTGGTGCCAATGAAATCTTAATACTAATTAGTAGATAAGGGACTCAGATAAGAGATGGAAGTGAAAGACTTGAAAAAGCCAGGATTTGAAGATTTAGCGCTGATCAAGACAATTCTGTTGATGTACCTTGGATCTAAATTTACAAATCTTAGTTACACATCCATTGTAACTAAGATTTGTAAATTTAGATCCAAGGTACATCAACAGAATTGGGAGCTCATAACCCACTTGAATCAAATTGTGAAATATGATATATCAAGAACTATGTAATGTTTTGAACAGCCAACAATAAAAAAAAAAAAAAATAAATAAATAAATTTACAAATCTTTTTCCTGTGGTTGATTTACATAAAATAAAATGACAAATACCTGAAGAGTTTTTTGATCCTTTTATGGAGGAGATCACAGTTTGAGTTTCTGCCACACTGCAAAATAAAAGCAAGCCTTCTTAGCATCTGTGAGAATAGGACAGATAGAAAATCTAAAAATTTCCCAACTCAGGGAATTTCTCTAAACAATGGGCAAAGTAGTAAATGATATAATAAGAGATCAATTTTTCTATATCAAATTTCTATATGAAGAGAAATAAAAACAGAATGAATATTTACAACCTAATCAAAAGAGAAAGCAGAAAAATCTCCACTATTAAAATCTAATTCCTCCATTTCCATAACCTACTATTCTCAAACAAATTTTGATTTTTAAACAAATTCTGATTTGTAACTAAAAGTTTTATTTATTTTTGTACTGGGGATTGAACCCAGGGGCACTTTACCACTGAGCTATAACCCTAGCACCATGAAAAGTTCTTTAAAAAAAAAAAAAAAAAACGACGAGTGGTTGGTTGTGGTGGTGCATGCCTGTAATCCTAGTGGCTTGGGAGGCTGAAGCAGAAGGATCACAAGTTCAAAGCCAGCCTCAGCAGCAGTGAGGCACAAAGCAACTCAATGCAACCCTGTCTCTAAATAAAAATACAAAATAGGGCTGGATATGTGGTTCAGTGATTAAGTGCCCCTGAGTTCAATCCTTGGTACCCCTGAAAATAAAAAATAAACATAAAAAAAAAAAAAAGACTGATGAAAGCTGTTTTGATTGGACCAATAACATCCTTACCTCACAGGGATGCCATCCTTGTAGCGGGTACCAAGCTCACTAGTAGAGCTAACTTCATCACAACCAGAACGAGAAGCTTCTAGTGGGTTTTGTTCTGCAGAGTTCCAAATATCTTTTTTAGATGGGCTATCAGGTTTCTCTTCTCCAGATTCAGAAGAATCAATAGCTACTACTTCTAACTGAGGATTAGGGATTTCTAGAACTTCTAGGGATGAGTCACTGTCTGCCTCATCTCTGACACTCTCTTGCTCCTGACCAGTTCTATCTTCCCAGGTAGAGGTGGTTACTTTACTCCCTTTAGTTAATTTTCCAGTTTTTACTTTCCTTACAGGTTTAGCAGTAAATATATCCTGTTCAGTGTCACTATTCTCAGGAACATGGGCAGCCCGTAGAGTTTTCTTCTTCCGAAGTTTCTTCTTTTTCTTGTTTCCCCTAGTTTCAGCTGATGTCAAAGTGGATTCTGCCTGTTGCTCGGGCTGGTCAGCTGGAGAATGAGCCTCCTTCTCCAAAGGGGTTTCTGAAGCAAAAGATAATCTTAGAAACGAACTGCTACATGCTTCAGACCCACTGTTGCCTTTGGTTGGCTCTTCACTGTCTTTATTTATGCTAAGAAGATCGGTTGATTGGGAAGAGGGAGAGTTTTCCCTGTTTCTTGTATTTCCTTGCTCCACAGGAAACTTCAGATCTTGGATAGGTTCATGGCAATTTTCTGTTACCTCTGATAAGGACAATGCTGCAGTGATGACTGGATAAATTGGACAACTGATTTCTCCTAAGTTGAGAAGAAAAAACGTTTACATCTTTTTTTGTGTGTTTGCAAACTGCAAATTATTTATCACTAATTGAATCTCTACCAAATAATGTATCAGTGATATGTTCATAAAACCATGATTGTTACAGCTGTTAACTCATCCTCTATGAAGTTACCCATAACCTACACTCATCCCTATTACGGCACTTATCCTTTGCCTTACGTCAATATAAAAAATAATAGGCATGTCTTAGTCCTTTCAAAAACTCCTTATGTGGCTCTGGGAATAGCTCAATAATAGTGTTTGACTAGTATTTGTGAGGCCCTGGATTTGAGCCCCAGCTCTGCCAAAAAACAAAAAAACTCCATGTGGGGCAGGGATTGCTTATATTACTCTTAATCTTATTTTAAAAGTCCACATATTTAATATGGTGTTTTATTCTTTCTAGATATTTAAATATCTATTTAGCTAAAGTATTTCCAGTTTTATTTCTTAGATGTTTTCTTTTTACCCACACACTATCCTATTTCACTATACACGGGTGATTAAAAAATTCAATTGACTTAAGAATGCTTATTTTCATTAACTTAATTATTTCCTGTCTAGGGATTTTTAAACAGATGAGAAAAAATTAAATATTCAAAGGAGATTTATTACATAAATTACTGTATATCTTGATTGTGCAACTTTTCAAATATTACACAACTAGTAAAATTTTTAAAATATTTTAGATAAAAAAATCTATTTTTTTGGAGATAGGATCTTGCTAAATTGCCCTGATGGCCTTGAACTTGGCTGCCTTAGCCTCCTGAATAGCTGGGATTGCAGGCCTGTGCTACCAGACCCAGCTCTAGATGAATTATTTTCAAGACAAAGGAAAATGAAATATTAAATGCAAAAGGTCAGGTTGTAATAGGCTATGATTTCTCCTTTGTACAAAGTCTACATATAAATACACAAACACCTGTGATGTAAGAAAGACTGAGGGCTAGATAAAGCTCAATGGTAAAGTGCTTGCCTAGCATGTTTGAGGCCCTGGCAGGTTCAATTACCAGTGTCACAAAAAGAAAAAAGTAAAAAAGAAAAAAAGAAATGGCTTGAAATATAGCCAGGAAAGGTGGTGCATACTTGTTACCCAGGCAATTCACGAGGCTGAAGCAGGAGGACTGCAAATTCAAGGCTAGCCTCGGCAACTTAGCGAGACCCTTTCTCAAAATAAAAAGAGGAAGGAAGTAAATAGTTCATGGTAAAGCATCTTGGGTTTAATTCCCAGTACCAAAAATAAAAAAATAAAGAGTAAACACTGAAATAATATAACAAAATAACATCTACATTTTTGTAATCTCCCAACTTTTTAATAATGAAAGTGAATTATTTTTGTAATCAGAAAAAGAAATCTATAAAAGAATCTTTATTACTATTTTTTTAAATCTTAAATACTATCCACAAAAAAAGCAACTTAAAATTCAACATGAAGGACAATTTCCATTTGATATCAATATTATTTATACTGGTACTAAAAGCTAGGGTAATTTTTCAGACTGTTTTTGCTCAAGAAATCACACAATGCCAGTTTGTTTCTTTGTTTGGCCTAATTTTCAATATGGCAACACTGTGGTCATAAAAACTTCTAAGAGATTTTAAATAGCTAAGAAGTTATTCTCAAATGTTAACTAGATGTTATTTTATGAAAAGAGTAAAAATCCTGGCTACTTCTCAAAACCACTTAAGTCCAAGTTCCCATTAGAGGATTACAAACCCCAGAACTCCTCTCAGGCTTATAAAAGTTCTGACTTGTATTTGAGATAAGGACATTTGATGATAAAAAACTCAGAGCATATACCGTATCTAAAAAACTGGATGAACAACTTTAACCCATTTATCACAAACACCAAATAATTTCTGCACCTAACCTAATAAATAGAAACTTTTAAGTACTAATACAAAGTCAACTCAATAACCTTAAATTAGAGAAAATTAAGTTACTGATATTTAAATTACATTCTCTAAAACATTTTAAAAAACTCTCCTCTATGAAGGGCATTTAAATAAAAATTTAATTGTAATAACTTTAGTTTAATGGACAAGTATGGTTTTACACACTGTTATAAAACTGCCCTAGTCCCACTGCAGGGATGCCCTTTAAGCCAGAGAAAAGCTTACTTACTATTAACTTGGGGTAATTCCTTGGATACACTGCAAGCAGAGACTTGTGATGCAGCATTCACATTCTCATCTTGTTCAGGAGACATGGGCTCTTGTTTAATCTGAACTGATGAGTCTGGAGCAGGAACACTACCATGGGCTTGGAAAGCAGGAGATGTAGTTACTTTGAGAAGGGCTCCAGAGGATGATGGGGATACATGGGAAGGAGGCGGCTCCAGAAAAACTGGGAAAAAAGGATTAGGCAGCAGCGCAGTATCAGCAGATGTCTGAGATCTACTGTTCCTTTGTTCTCGAGTGAGGCTACAGGGAAGCTGATCTGGGTGCTCAGAAGGTTCATATGTTTCTAAAACAGGAAACACATATACAAATACAAAAATGTTATCTGAAGAGTCACTTGTTTCTAAAACAATTTGTATTTATAAACATTAGAAAGGAATTTTAAATAAATATATTAGTATACTCCCACATAATTCTTCAAAATAGAATATCATCTAATCTATACAACTACTAAAGATACAGGTATAAAATTAGCATCAACATATCAATTTTCTAAACTTTAAATGACTTATCTAAAATTATATAAACACCAGTGGAAGTGCCAGATTTGAACACTGGTCTTTTTATTCTTAATCCAGAGTTACTATATCCATTGCTAAACATTTCTGGGATATACAGTCTAAGGGTTTTTTTTCCTTTTTGTTTTTTTGCAGCACTGGGGATTGAACATAGGGTTGTTCTATCAGTGAGCTTTTTCCCCTGCCCTTTTTATTTTTTATTTTGAGAAGGTCTCACTAAATTGCTGAGGCTGGCCTCAAACTTGCAATCCTCCTGACTTGACCTCCCGAGTAGCTGGAATTACAGGTGAGCACCATGGTGCCTAGCTGGTTTCAGGCTTTTTACAGAATGATGAAACCAAAAAAACATGGGAGAAACTATATGATCTTTCCATAACTACTTTTCCCTCCCTTCTATATAGAACAAAAAGTAATAAGCTATGGACACCCTATGAATACCTTGTAATCCCTGTAGAATCTGTATTCTATGAGTCCTCAGTGCACTCATTTCCATAGTTATCTGAAAATAAAGTATCTTGTTAAGCATTTCAAAATCTACTTCTGAGATGATCTGTTTTCATTAGACCATACATATGTTGTTACCTGCTGCTTGAGCATGAGCAACCTCTGAACTTCAACATATGCTGTCTGCAGAGCTGCCCGGGCCTGCAGAAGGTTATTATCCATGCACTGCAGTGATTTGCTTAGTTCTTCCTCTCTTAAGGAAATATTCAGTAGCTGGTCAACCTGAGAACGTTCTGCTGAAAGAAATCATAAGGCCCAGCTTAATACTGGAGACTCCTCTTCAGTAACAGTTTCTCAAAAGACTCAACTATGCCCATGATTCAGGAAAAAACTTTTGTTTTCTCCTCCAGAGGTTAGGAGACTCGACAAGTCTCAGAAAATATGTGGCCAAGCCTGATATCAAAGATAGAAATGAAGTAAGAATTGCAAGACAGAGTTGTCTCATAGGTCAAGTATACCACATTGTACTATCCTAACTAATCACTTTCTTTCTCCACTAACTTCCCAGGTGAAATCTCTGTTGAAGCACATTCATGGATCGAGGTTTTATTTTCCATTTTTTAGCTACCATCCACTTCATTTAGGGCTTTTGCTTAGACTGGGCCTCAGACCTAGTCTGCTTAGAACTTTTCCTCCCAAATCTTATATTTTTCTAGTCTGTTAATTTCAAATGGTTCTCTTCAGTCATATTATTATTATTTACCACTGAGATAGATATATATATTTGACAAGGGTTTAATATCCAGAATATTTATAGCACTAAAAATATATATATTTTCTCCCATTCTTGAGATTGTTTCTTTACTGTTATTTCCTTTGATGTGCAGAATATTTTTTAGTTTGCTGATGATGGGGATACATAGGAAGGAGGCGGCTCCAGAAAAACTGGGAAAAAAGGATTAGGCAGCAGTGTGGTATCAGCAGATGTCTGAGATCTATTGTTCCTTTGTTCTCGAGTAAGGCTATAGGGAAGTTGATCTGGGTGCTATTTTAACTAATTTGTCAATCTTTGCTTTTGTTTACTGTGTTTTGGGGGTCTTATCCAAAAAATCCTTGCCCATTCTAATGCCCTGACACATTTCCCATTTTCTTCTGGTATTTTCATAGTTAGAATAGCTCTCCTTATTAGAAACTGCCTTGTGAAAAAAATACATTGTGTCAGTAGAAACATAAGGAGTCAAACTCAGACTATTTCTCTTACACACATTCAACTACACAGATCACTTTGATGCCAGACGTGTGGGGGCTTTCCCCATACACAGCAAAAATTGATTCTGCAGGGAACATCATCAGACAGGTATTCTCCAATTCAATTCTAACACTATTTACCAGGGGATAACATAATATCCTACAGACTGAGCATTTAGTCTCCAAGACTACCAACAGGCCATAATTTAGGGTTCCTATAACCCCTTCCTCAGGTTCAATTAATTTGCTTAAGCAGCTTATAGAACTCAAGGGAATACTTATATTTGCTCATTTATTATAAAGGATATTGCAAAGGATACAGATAAAGAGATGCATAGGGCAATGTATGGATGTATGGAAGAAAGAAGTTTGATGCTGTGTGGGTGAGCCACCCTCCATGAACCTCCATGTGTTCAGCTACCTGGAAGATCTCTGAACCCTGTCCTTTTAGGTTATTTTGTCATAGTTGTTGTTTATACACACACACACACACACACGTACATTTTTTTTTTTTTTTAGTTGTTGACAGACCTTTAATCTATTTATTTATATGCAGTGCTGAGAGCCAAACCCAGTGCCTCACACATGCCAGGCAAGAGGGTTACCACTGAGCCTCGGCCCCAGCTTCCTTTTAGGTTCCATAAACCTTTTAGGTTTATGGAGGCTTTACCACACAGGCATAATTGATCAAATTTGGGGCCACTGAAGACGGATTTAACCTTCAGGGCTTCCTCCTCCCCCACAAAAGGCTGCATGCATACGCAGGGGCTGGGGTGGGGTTTACAGCTGAAGAGTCCCAACCCTTCAATCCTGCCTTGATTTTTCAGGTGAACAACCCCTCATCCTGAAGCTACCTGCCAGCCATAAGTCAACCATTAGCACACAAAAAAAGATTCTATCACTTAAGAGATTCCAAGGATTTAGGTTGTATGCCAGCAAACAAAGACCCAAAATATATTTCACAATATCAGAAAGGAGTGTATTTATTTGTTTATTTATTTTACTTTTTTAAATATTTATTTTTTAGTTATAGTTGGACACAATACCCTTATTTATTTATTTTTATGTGGTGCTGAGGATTGAACCCAGGGCCTTGCACGTGCTAGGCGAGTGCTCTACCACTGAGCCACAACCCCACCCCGAGAGGAGTGTATTTAACTTAAATAAAATATTCTAAATAATGTATGTGTCATCATTTGTCTTTTTCTAATTTAATATGCTAAAACCTCTCCTCTAAATATCGGATCCACATATCCAATTATTATATCCCTTTCTAAGTGTCTCAAAGGTCCCTTAAATCAAAGGATCTAAAAGGAAACTCATCTTTCTTTAGCCTCAATCTGTTCCTGCCATGGAGTCCTCTATCTCTATAAATAATACCATCATCTGCCTAATTTCCCCAACCAGAAAACAGGGTTGACTCTTCTCTTATTTATCACATCCACTCATCAAATCACTCCCTATAAGGAAAGCAAAAGTCAGAGAAGGAACAATGCTAATAACCTCTTTCCTTAATTCACTATTAGAAAAGCAACCAGAATGCTTCAAAAATGAAAAATTGAGAGAAATGCCTATAAATGATTAAGAACAACAATGTTTTTACTAAATGACGTGCTCTTTTTTATCCTACTGAAAAGGCCCAATAAGATATATAACCACAGCTTATAGGTCTATGTGGCATCATATACTCTTCCTCTAGTTGTACTGAATGTTGTAGGAAATCCAATTTGCTCTTAAGTAAGAAGACAATGTCAAAAAAAAAAAAAAAAAATGGGTATCAGTGTTTGATGAACACAAGTTGTGCTGTGTCAAGTTGTATAAAGACCAAAATGCTGTAAGAACAACTTCTTTTTGCCACAATATTCTGCACCATACCTTTTTTCCCTTTAATTTTCCTTCTTTTATTTTTTCTCTCAAGACTTGGGAGTTCAGGAGAAGATCCATCCTGTGGAGCAAAACAAAACTGAATAATATCCAATACATAAAGGCCATTATCCAAGAGAAAAAGAATAAAGAATGAAAGTTCTAAGATAGTCGTACATTATCCTTCACTATTGCTCACACACAAGTTAAATATTAGTTGAATCAATGTATCTGCTAAAAAAGAAAAAAAGGGGTGAGGGGGAGAGTACAAGATCGGATGCCTTCCCAGCATCTTAAAGGTGGTAAAACCCACAGGCTTAGGTAAAGCATTCCACCTTGGTGAAGTAATTCACACATATGAACAAAGCCAATAACACAAACTCTAATTTTATTTTGGCACAGTTTCTATTTCAAACTTCAGCAAGAAAATCTTTGCAATAAGAAGCTAAACTGCCTATAAGACAAACCTCAAGATACTAGCTTTGTCATTGTGGACGTGGACTCTATGATTGTTTTAAACTCAATGGAAAAAAGAGCTAGGGACAATTAAATGCTGTCATGAACAAAAGAGGAAGAAGCTGTGTCCATACTCAGTTCTGACCACTTTTTTGTAATAAAAATAGAAATTCTTCTACTTGATCATGAACTCCTTTAAGACAATAATTGTGTTGTCAGCCAATATTTGGGAAAAAAATGGGGATTAGAGGATGAAAAAAAAAATTAGCTTTGCCAAAGGATAATCTTTTACTTTTGTATTTCAAATCATCTAATATCCCCTATGTACAGTCTAGTTACAAGGAACAGAATAGGAATTTGAAACAGGTCTAAACCCATGACCCTAACTACTTTATTTATTGCCTCAGTTTTAAAGGAAAGAGACGACTTTCTTACAGTGCCAGATTCCAGATTCTATCACTACCAGCAACTCTTTCTTTCCAGAAAGGAATTCTGAGAAGATTAAGCAATATCAAGTAGGAATGCAAGAAGAACTGAAGTGGTACTAGTGAAGGACAAGACTCTTAAGAAGCCAGGCTGGATAGCTAAAGGACAAAAGATAGTTACAAATACTAAAAAGCTGGGCCTGGTGACACAGCCTATAATCCCAGAAACTCGGAAGGCTGAGGCAAGTTGATCATAAGTACAAGATCTGCCTGGGCAATCTAGTGAGACCCTGTTTCAAAATAAAATAAAAAGGGCTGGGGGTATGGCTCAGTGGTAGAGAGCCTCTGGGTTCAATTTTCAATACCACAAAAATAAAACAAAATACTTCTATGCTATGTTCTTATACATGCACTCTAACAATAAATTTAGTGTTAATCCTAGAAGTTCTGAATCCAACAGTCATACATACATGCATTACAAATATAACAGAAAACTCTTCAGAAGCAGTACAGAGTACATCTATGAAAACAGACTGCATTACAGCTGAAGATATGACTTATTCTTGGTCAGGTGATACAAAGAATCACTGGGTTGAAGACTAGTTTTAGCGATGACTTCATATTTTCCTGGTACTGTACATTCATATTACATTACATCTAATTTAGTAGATCTACTCGGTGAAAGAAACCAGTAGGATGAAATAAGAGCCTCGTAGTTCTATTCCAGAGTGTAGAGAACTACAACCTCAAATCCCTCCAAAATCAAACAGTTAAACCTTCTTTATAAACAACTAAATTGCTACATGAGATGTTCTATAAAAAGCACAGGGAATCATACTCACTCCTGTGGCTCTTCGTTTCTTTCTAATACTCTGGCTGTCATTTTGTTCCGCACCAGAGGTACAGCTGCTATCAGTGGCTGCATCTGCTAAACTGGAGGCTGCAAGGAGTGAGGATGCATTTGATGAGAGAGAGTTTCTTTCTCCATTATTCTCCTGGGCATTCTGATTCTCTGATGGTGGTGTAGACCTCTCTTGGTTGTTTAGGTCTTTTGCTGAATGCATCAAAGGTATTATATGATCACAGGGTAATTGTGCACTATGACGCCTTCGGGTAGCAACATTTTCAGACTTTTCACCTGTTCTGAGGGAGGCAGTCAGAGGTGTCAACTCCTGTTTAAGGCACATCGTTGCTTTCTGACTCTGTGCAGCATTCAATGAGTTACTAGGTGAAACAATCTGCTGGGGCTCATTTTCTTTGCCAGTACCTTCCTCACTGAAGAAATTGTACACAGAAGGAGCCCTATCCATGATCACGCTGCTCTCAGAAAGGCTTCGCTTTCTGGCCAACCCAGGAGATGAGGAAATGGAAACACCTTCCCACTGGAATCCTTCTAAATTAGACAGATCAGGATCACCATCTAAATCCAAGACCTCTTGCTCATTTTGAACCAGAGGTACCATTTCTATGCCAAACCTTAAAAAAGAAAAAACAAAAACATAAATCGACATGGTTATAGGGAAGAGCTCTTTTTAATGTGTCAGACTCTGTCAAGCACAGGTTACAAAAACATAAGATGGTTCCTGTTCTCAAGGAGCTCAGAGTTTGATAAGGAATTGAGACAGAAAATAAATAATATTGCTATGTCACAGTAATAAATTATAGACATATAGCCATAAGAATACATGAGAGTAAAAATTGAGAATTTTATTTCTATACAGTTCTAAATCTACAACAAAAAACACCTAATTTTTAAAAGTAAATAAACCAAAACAAACAATAAACTTTCGCCGATCACTTACAAGTGTCAGGCACTACAATGAGTTTTTTACTCATAATTTCATATACTACTCACCAGATCTGGTAAAGGAAAAGGGGGAAAAATAAATTTATTATTTGAACAAGGATAGAAACTACCCTAAACCTGAAGGGTAATTTAAAATGCTACAGAATTATGATTTTCAGGTAGTAAATCTGTTTGAACACTTTATCATTCAGAATAGTACCTCAACATAAGATGAACAGCCACAATATTACAGAAGTGTTCGAAATAAACATTTTGTGATCTGAAGTATGATGTCCAGAGTAAATACAGAAAGGTAACTATCCACAGGTTCTAAGTAAAAGGCAATGAGGACAGTTATATTTAAAAGTTGTGTCATTCATTCAAGATCTAGATCTAGAGAAATTAAATTCTACAGATAGATACAGATTTATGGATACAAACTGAAATGATGGATTGCTGATGATTTTTTCCTATGCCCCTATCTCCTTTCTCAGAAGGAGGTGTGCCTCCATTTTAACCTCCATTCTCCACTAAGAAAAACTGTATAGTCCATTAGTCATAGAGTACCACTTACTCTTTGATAGTAAATTGAATCAGACATCTACAATGAGTATTTTTGGCAAACATTTAATTAAAAGGAACAAGCAGAATTCTCTTGACCCAGGTCAAAGGATACCTTTAAAAGAAAGCAAGAAAGAACACAGATACTGAAAAGAGGCACACACCTGGGTAAGCCTTTGCCTAGCTCTTGTTTTTTCTTGGTTACTTGCTGAATGACCTGTTCCCAGTTGACATTTCTCCGAGATGCATTTAGAATCTGTCGTAGGGTTGGTTTGAGTCCAGACTCCTTCTCTGTTTCACTCTTTCGATGACCACTAATATTGCGAATACGGCGAGCACTATTGAGGTTTGGCTCAGGAAGGTGTGCTCCAGTTTTGCTCTTCAAACTAATGTGCCGGGTTAGATCTCTCTGAAGTGAGGCAGGAAAGCCAAGCTTGCTTAGTTCAGGCAAGAGAGGACCAGAGGGCTGACTAATATCACTTTTTTGAAGCTCAGCATCCAAACTAGTACTCTCAAAGCCTTCTGTTTCATAAGATATGTGAGATTTAATAGGGTTGTCATCCTGTCCATCTTCTAGAGAGGTTTTCAAGTCTAGCAATAAGCCAGAGTGTGGACTAGCTGCAGATGCCATTTGTAACTCAGACTCATTCTGGTGAACTGTGGAATTACAAGGGGAGGTGGAAAATTTCCGAGGTGTTTTCAAGATCTGTTCTTCCTGTTCTTTCTCTTCAACAGTGTGAGTGCTGCAGGATAAAACTTCTGTAGTTGCACAACCCAGAGTTCCAATTTTTGTTCCATGCTTTTCTACATCAGATGTCTCTCCATCACTTTCATCTTCTAATGCATGCACCTGAAACTCAATCTTCAACGATCCCTTTTCAGACTCTTCTACATTTCTACTTGCTTTTGCAAAGTTACTGGTCCTCTTAGAAGTGCTAAGAAGTGGATTTTGCAATGTCTCATGACACTCTGGCACTTCTTTGGTTTTTTGTAATGTTTCATTTAAATTATCATCAGGTTCTTTTTGAGTGCCAGATGTAGTTGTATTCCCTTTTAAAACATGAGGACATGAACTTCGCAATTTGGATATGTAAGGAGAACCTTGTCTATCTTCTAAAGTGGGTTTGTTCAAGGGATCTGAGTGTTCTCCAGGAGAAAAAGAATTTGCTTTGGTGTTTGAAGGATTCTTTGAATCTTGCTTTTGAGAAACTGATTTAGTGGCTGGAAGTGGAAGGAGTGGGGATTTCAATGAAGGAATCCTATTTGAATCATGCTTTTGTTCAGGTTTTTCTGCAATGGGGCAATCTCTTACCACCTCATAGGAAACAGTGCAGTCAGAAGTGGTTTTGTGATTAAGAGATCCAGTATGTATTTCTTTTTGTGTTTTTAGTATTGGGGAGATATTTGTTTCATCAGTTTGAGGTTCTTGTGTTCCTGTGGTAATCAAGCTAAAATCAAAGAGAGGTTTATCTATCATTTCTGACTTGTTACTGGTGACTTCTTTCAATCCTGACTGTAAATCCAGAGTCTTCTGGGAAGGATACGGAGTCCAGCGACGAGGCTTTTCCCTTGCTACACTGCCATTTTTTCCACTACTTTTGGAAGCTGCACTGTCTGCCTGCCTAGTGGTTTGGCTTTCTGGCTGCTCAAAATTGAAGTCAAGTAAGCCTTCTGAAGGAAATTTATCACTTGTAAATCCTTCTTCAGAAGGACTTCTGTATGTGGCAACTGTACCAATTTTGTCATTGTCTTGCCACTGCCATTTATATCTCTCTGGATTATATTTGCTTGACTTATTAGATTTCTTGTTCCATAGCATAGTCATGTCCTCCATTTGATAGTTAGAATTTCTGTTTCTGCCTGGTTGAAATTTGTCTCCAGGGCCATTGTAATTCCAACTATTTGTACTACGTACATTGGATTTCCAGTTTCCGTTACTGTTGTTCATATGCCAACTGGAAAAGCCACCTGTTCCTTCAGAATGCCAACTGGAATTCCTTCCTGTACTGTTATAATTCCAATCTACCATCCCACTATTTGAATGCCAACCACCTCCAGAATTACTGTGGTTGTGAAACCAGGTTGAGGAACTTCTTGCAACACCTTTATGCCACCCAGAACATCCTCTTGGTCCACCACTATTTCTCAAACAATGTGAAAAGCTATTTTTTCTATTGTTATTAAAGCCATCTTTCTCCCATTTCCAATCTCTCTGTGGAGGTACACGATGATGCCTCACTGGCTGGCTGTAACTCTCTCTGTCTTGGTAAGGGATTCGGTCTTCTCGTCTCCATTGAGGTTGCCTGTCATCAGAGTTTATTTCTTGGCTGCTATTGGAAGGCTCATCTTGTCTGGAAGAAAAATAGTTTTTTTTGTTATGAATTTAAAGGAATTTTAATGCATTCTTTATAGGCAAAACCCACCAAACTTCCCTTCTGCCTCTTTTCCTCTATTATTTAGACTAAGTAGTAGAGCCCCTTTTTTTAATTTTTTTTTTAGTTTTAGGTGGACACAATACCTTTATTTTATTTTTATGTGGTGCTGAGGATCAAACCCAGTGTCTCACACGTGCCCGACCAGCTTTCTACCACTAAGCCACATCCCCAGCCCCCATTTTTATTTCTAATAGTGTTTGCTTTCACATCTTTAAATGGTATGGTTAAACTCAATAGTCTTCAGTTAATTAATATTACATAATATATTACTTCCCCCATCATCCCAGAAATATTACAAATCTGACATATTTACACTATCCTTCCTTGGTTCTATATTTATTGGCATATTCTAGGACTCTGTTCCTTTTAGTCTATTGTTGATACAATTTTATGTTAATTTATCTGTCCTTAATACATGATTTCTCCAATTACAGGTTCCTTCCAAACAATCCAGTTTCTTAACCCATTTTTTTCTTAACCTATTTTTGTTTTGTTTTAATTTCATTTTTAATATATTTTTTCTTAGTTGTTGATGGACCTTTATTTTATTCCTTTATTTATATGCAGTGCTGAGGATCGAACCTAGTGCCTCACACATGATAGACAAGTACTCTACCACTAAGCCACAACTCTAGCCCCTTCTTAACCTATTTTTACGATCATATTTTGCATGGTTATCTTCATTAATAAACAGTTTATCAAGCACTTATACAATGACTGTGAATGATATAAGAAAACTTTAATATGCAGCTTCTGTTTATGATGGGCTCAGAACCTAGCCAAGGAATTAAAGTCCAACAGGAGTAAAATAGCACATACAAATAAGCAGTAACCACAATAAGTGCTATAAGGAGCTCCATGAGTTAGAGGATTTTACAAAGAAGTTACAGCTATTTGAACTATTCATGTTAAATAAGGAGGCCACAGAAATGTGAATAAGTTTAAGTAAACATCATAGCAATAATTACAAAACCATTTTCTTCTATAAACTGCCTACGGTGCATCTAGCACAAGCTAAGGAGTGCTAAGGACTCGAGATATTGAGTAATATTAGCCAAAATTTACTGAGTATCTACTAAGTATCAGGCATTTAATGCAATTCTTTTAATGGATTACCTATTTAATTTTCACAATCCTAAGGCAAGTATTCTTATTATTCCTATTTTTTAGATGAGCAACCTGAGGAGGAGACAGGTTAAGTGTTTTGCCAAAAAGTGGCAGAATAAATATTTGAATCTTGGCAGTCTGAATCCAAGTTTATACTCCTAAGTCACTATGCCTTGATAGACTGAAAATCCCAAAGCAAAGTTTCTGTGGTTAGGTTTCTTTCTCTAAACTTGACTTAAATCTTAAATTCAATACTTAGTTTAATTGGTCTGAAGAGCTTTCAATGTCTATAACATTTTGAACACAATTGTAATCCCCTTTTTTTCCCCAAGGAATTGAAAGTTAATATATCTAAAAAAATGCAAATACCATTTACATTATAAATTACAACATGGCTAACCAGAAGACCTGAAGTCTCCAAGTAACAAGTGATATTAAATACACTAGCGGGATTTTTTGTGTGTGTTATCATTAACTAATTTGTTTTTATCTTTCTAGGCAGCAGGCAACTTATAACATCCAATGGAACCACAGAGTCAGTTATACAAATGAGATCAGAAATGGGGGGAGAATTGGGGAATAAATCATACATGAAGAAGAATTCCTGGATCATCATGACCTGGCTAGACTGAGGGAATAATAGTATTCAGCTAAATCCACTGCCCCAAAAGAACAGAGTTAAATATCTCATGTGGGGGAGGGGGACCTCATGAAGAAACAGATGATTTTATAAATAGGTTACCACAGAGGCATATAAGAAAATTTGAAGAATTGTGCTATCAATGTCTAATCTACTGAAATGCTTCTTACCCTTTGACTTAACAATCATATATACAGATATGCTAACAATGGCACTGGTGTATAAGAATAAAACAGAAGTTAGTCTCCTAGAGGCTCCAATTCCCTTAAAACAGCAGAAAGAGTAAACTAAAACTCTACTAATAGTAATGAGAATGTCATTTGAAGGACTAAGCAACTGAATGACTCAAAGAACCATGTTGCTATTGACATTTTAAGGCTAAGAAAGTCTTATTTTAAGGACTGGTTCAAAAAATTCCTGATTATACATAGAGTTAAATGACATACTCCTTTTTTATATCCAAATATCTAACCAAAAAGGAGGTGAATGACTAGTATTCAAGATTCAAGATCAAAATTTTATTGTAGAATTTCAAATGTTTTTAATCATGTCTTTGGACCTGAAAAATTATTCCACTTTATAAATGGTGTTCTCTCATATCTGAAAATTTCTGTGCTGTTAATTAAACTCTTCAGAAAATAAAATCAATAAGGCAAAATCACAAATTCCTAACACCTCAATACATACATACAAGCATAAAATACCATACAAACTACCAAAGTGGTTTTACAAATATTTATCAAATGATACTCAAATGATACTGACACTCTCAAATTTAAAATAAAAATTAACTTGATAAATATTTGTAAAACCACTTTGGTAGGCTTGGGGTTGTGGCTCAGAGGTAGAGCACTTGCGTGGGCATGCATGGGGCATTGGGTTCGATCCTCAGCACCACATAAAAATAAAATGAAAGTGTTGTGTCCACCTATAACTAAAAAATAAATATTAAAAAAAAAAAAAAAAAAACACTTTGGTAGCCACGGGGGATTCAAAGACAGAAATCAAATTTGGCAGAAGCACCATGTTAAATCATATCAGGTAAAAAATTTTTCCTAGATGTTATTTTGCCAATTAAAAATGCTATATATTCAAAGAAGCTCACACTCAATTAAGTTTTCCACTACAAAATTTGGACACCATTAAAACAGTTCTAAACATAGTTATCAATGTAGTAAAAACCTCAGAATGTAGCTAGAGCTACAATACAATACTGAGTTTTGAATTTTTTAGAGCAGATAGCACAGTAGTTCAAGAAAGCATTTCATTTTCCTTTATTCATAAGACAGTAACCTCAAGTTACATTTTATAACTAAGTTTAAATGCTATAGGCTAAAAAGTATGTAAAATATATTCTCTACTATGTTCTATTATAGACAAGCTTTTTAAAAAAATAAAAATCATCACTTACCGACTTTGTTCTTTCCTTTGTTTTATTAACTGAACGAGTTCCTTGTCAAAATAATCTTCCTCCTCTTCCTCTCCCTTCCCATCATCTTCTCTGTCCTGGGCATCCACATTATCTTTGTGCAACTGGCCAGAAATGTGCTTTGCATATGCAGAAAGACCCACTTCTGTGACCCCGCATACTCGGCACTCATGACTACTGTCCCTAGGGAAAGAGGGAGATGAGGGACATTCAATTCTCCCCACTGGCATGGCACACTCACCAGATCTGTTAAAGTTTCCTCTGAAAGAGACTGCACAAGTTGGTACAGTAAAAAATTAGTGCTAATCAATTTCAATGCTCCTTTCATCACTTTAATAAATTTGTTCATAAGTTACTTTTGAGATGAATTTTAAATTCTTTTCCAGCAATCAAGAGGCAATACACTTCAGATTAATGAGCTTTAGGAGGAGAAATCTTCTTGAATTGCTGTACTTAAAATCTTGGCCAGAGGAAACATGGTGAAAGGGGAGGCAGGGCAGGGGGCTCAGAGCAAACATAAGTTGCTCTGAAGCACACCCATGGTGCCAGCTGCACTCAGAAAGCTGGTGACAGCACTTCCATTTAATCTCCTGCTTTAGAGTCTTCTTCCAGTGAAAATTAAGGGGTGGAGAAAAGAGTAGGTGGTACAGCCAATCCCAACTGTGTAACTAAATCTGAACAGCTGGAGCTCTGCCTGGAATGTGAAGATTCCGGACCCTGAGAAAAATGATAGGAGTAGTCCCAGTGAACTTTTTTTGGTCTGGATGATACATGTGATCTACATTCTGCTTCAGGAGGGCTTTATTGTAAAGGGAATGAAAAGAATTTCAGTTGTAGGCAGTTAACAGCTGTTTTATTCTCAAGTTACAGAAAATGCTACTGTTTAGAGAAGAAGAAAATGAGAAAATTAGTTTAAACCAGACAGACAGAATTTATTCTTTTCTTTTACTTAAGGGTAAATTTCATACTTGGCCAGTTGTAAGAAGCTAAAGTCTTCAATCTTTTCCAGAGCTGTAAACTAAAAAAAAAAAATAAATATTAAAATTTAACTGCTTTTTAGCTTCTCAAAATTCCTTGATTGGATCAGCTGTCTCTGCAATAATTTCTAAGGACCTTCTGAACACCAAAGCCACTGGGCAGCAGTATCCATTCAATAATTCGAACTGGCATAATCCTGTATCATGTGACTTGGGTTTATACTAGTGGCATTTTTGCACTTCCTATGCCAATCTATTAAAAAAATACATCAACACAAAAAGATACAATGTCTTTGGCCAGGCAGAAACACACACAGGTGTGCCTCTGCTCCATCTTTTCTTATATATACTTAACAAGACAGGCAGAATTTATGTCAATTAGCCACAAAAGATGCTCAAAACCGTCTTTACTAAAGACAGTTTCTGTTGGAGATCACCTGAATGTTCACTAAAGAACAAAAAACTAAAAACCAACTTATTGATATATAGTCAATGTTGCCAACCGTGACAAAGTATAAGCCCTTAAAAAATACCCAGTAAATTTAAAAAGAAAATACTGTGCAATGCAGGTGGGGATTTAGCTCAATGTTAGACAATTTGTATGGCACGCAAGAAAGTCCTGGATTTGATCCCCAGCAGCGCCGCGCACACGCACATGCACACACACCCCAATAAAATTAACACAAAACACTATTTCTAATTTTCTAAACATCATGGGAGAGAGAAAATCTACAAGTTCTCACCCTTTTTTGGACTTCGTAACTCAAAATGCTGATGTTTTACAGATTCATTTTAATGAACTCTGTCTAGGTTATCTCTAAAAATACTAATTCTAAATTATTCTATCAATGTTCTAATTCCTTCTAATCCCACAGGTACTTGTACATTATTTTCACCAAAAGTCTTCAACTGTACTTACTACATTTAAAGAATAGCAATTGTCAACTTTCCCCAGCTTACCAGGAATAGCATACTTTTCTCTATAGAAACTACATTGATAAGGTTCATTCTAAGTGAACACTACTTGTAATACAAAACAAGCTGTTCTGCACAGCAAAACAAAAATGAGTTAAAAATCTTATCAGAATGAACAGTATCAGAAGAATCTGAACACCATATAACAAAATTAGTATACTTAATTTATATTATAATAGAAATTCAAATCAACTTAATTTTACACTAGAAAAGCTTTTTGTCTTTAAATTCTCTAAAACTGTGGAAAATGTATTAGTCCGCTTTTCTACCAAAGAACTTACAGAATACTAAACTGTATATTGTAGTAACAACAACATCACCCTATTGCTTATACTTTGACTTTTAGTATAATCCTTAAAAGATATTTAAATGAAATTGCAGATTTTACTTTTATTTCTAAGATGCAGATAATTTTTCTCATGTCCGAACCATCAAAATCCCTCTTCAAAGATACAACAGGGCTGGGGTGAGCTCAGTGGTAGAGTACTTGCTTAGCGTGCATGAGGCTGTGGGTACCTCCCCAGTACTGGGGGAATAAAAGAAAGAGAGAGAGAGAGATTTTTAAAAAGACAACTGGAGGGCTGGGATTGTAGCTCAGTGGTTGAGCGCTTGCCTCACATACGTGAGTCACTGGGTTCGATCCTCAGCACCACATAAAAAAAATAAATAAATAAACAAGATAAAGGTATTGTGTTTAACCAAAAAAAAAAAAGATATTGTGCCCATCTACAACTAAAAAAATGTTTTAAAAAAAAGACAACTGGAGAGCCACAATGATGTTTTTAAAATATTAGGAGGGCTGGGGATGTGGCTCAAGCGGTAGCACTCTTGCCTGGCATGCGTGCGGCCTGGGTTCGATCCTCAGCACCACATACAAACAAAGATGTTGTGTCTGCCGAAAAACTAAAAAATAAATATTAAAATTCTCTCTCTCTCTAAAAAAAATAAAATAATAAAATAAAATATTAGGAAATGAACTATAAAGTGGCAGAATTTAACCTCATTAAAAATAAGTATACAGGGCTGGGGATGTGGCTCAAGCGGTAGCGCGCTCGCCTGGCATGCGTGCGGCCCGGGTTCGATCCTCAGCACCTCATACAAACAAAGATGTTGTTTGTATTTATTAAAGGACAGCAGAAAAGACTTCTCCCGGAGGAAGAAGGGGACCCAAGAGGTGGAATCCGTAGAAGGGATGTTGTCTCCCCTTTTTATAGTTCTTTCAGTGATGGAATGTAGGTGGGAAGGCCCAAGGGGTGGGACACACGTGGGCCAAAGAAGTAATCTGGTCAGGAAGGACTTCTGAGTCAGCACCTTTTTGCTGGGGGCTGTTCATTAACATTTCTTTGAGGTGGACTTTGGCCTAGGGCCTTTTCGGGACTTCATTAACATTCCATGAGTTGTCCTGTGTTTTCCCTGAGTCATTCTCCGCATGGTCTCCATTTTAGATTTCGCTCGATATTAGACCCGATTTACCTAACTACACTGACTACCTAACTTTAAATCTGGCTTCATTCCCCCCTCTAATTTGGGAACTCCTTACTGCTGTAAGGAAGGGGGGCGAAGAAGATCTTTCTGGCTTCTTCAGGCTGAAAAGGGACGATGTGGGGCAAGCAGTTTGGAGTCCTGAACAGACACTTCTCAGAGGAGGACATACAATCCATCAACAAGTACATGAAAAAATGCTCACCATCTCTAGCAGTCAGAGAAATGCAAATCAAAACCACCCTAAGATACCATCTCACTCCAGTTAGATTGGCAGCCATTATGAAGTCAAACAACAACAAGTGCTGGAGAGGATGTGGGGAAAAGGGTACACTTGTACATTGCTGGTGGGACTGCAGATTGGTGCAGCCAATTTGGAAAGCAGTATGGAGATTTCTTGGAAAGCTGGGAATGGAGCCACCATTTGACCCAGCTATTCCCCTTCTAGGTCTATTCCCTAAAGACCTAAAAAGAGCATGCTACAGGGACACTGCTACATCGATGTTCATAGCAGCACAATTCACAATAGCAAGACTGTGGAACCAACCTAGATGCCCTTCAATAGATGAATGGATAAAAAAAATGTGGCATTTATACACAATGGAGTACTACTCAGCACTAAAAAATGACAAAATCATGGCATTTGCAGGGAAATGGATGGCACTAGAGCAGATTATGCTAAGTGAAGCTAGCCAATCCCTAAAAAACAAATGCCAAATGTCTTCTTTGATATAAGGAGAGTAACTAAGAACAGAGTAGGGTCGAAGAGCATGAGAAGAAGATTAACATTAAACAGGGATGAGAGGTGGGAGGGAAAGGGAGAGAGAAGGGAAATTGCATGGAAATGGAAGGAGACCCTCAGAGTTATACAAGAGTACATACAAGAGGAAATGAGGGGAAAGGGAAAAATAATACAAGGGGGACAAATGAATGTTAGTAGAGGGGGCAGAGAGAGAAGAGGGGAGGGGAGGGGAGGGGAGGGGGGATAGTAGAGGATAGGAAAGGCAGCAGAACACAACAGACACTAGTATGGCAATATGTAAATCAATGGATGTGTAACTGATGTGATTCTGCAATCTGTATATGGGGTAAAAATGGGAGCTCATAACCCACTTGAATCAAAGTGTGAAATATGATATATCAAGAACTATGTAATGTTTTTGAACAACCAACAATAAAAAATTAAAAAAAAAAAAGATGTTGTGTCTGCCGAAAACTAAAAAATAAATATTTAAAAAAATAATAATAATAAGTATACATAATCATAAACCCACACACTGTGCAAACCCAAAGCACATGTTGGATACTTGATATTCAAATACAGATTTTTTTTTTTTAAAGCGAGAGAGAGAGAGAGAGAATTTTTTTTAATATTTATTTTTCAGTTCTTGGCAGACACAATATCTTTGTTTGTATGTGGCGCTGAGGATCGAACCCGGGCCGCACGCAAGCCAGGCGAGCGCGCTACCGCTTGAGCCACATCCCCAGCCCTCAAATACAGATTTTTGAAAACATGTTGCTTTCTTTGTTGAGCAAGAACATAACCACAGTTCTAAAGTTATTTGATAGACAAAATACATCAGTAACCTAGAACAATACAGGCAAAAATACATCAATAACCTAGAACGGTGCAGGCAATAAGTGTGACATAAAAGTAAGCACTAAATAATTTATCAAAAATAGACATCTTTTTTCTAATAAATAAAATCTAGCTTAAAAAAGAGAGATAAACTTTATAAGATACTTCAAGAAGATAATTCTCATTTATACAGAGAAGGAACAGGGTATGACAACTACATCTTCTAAAAAGCCAATATATCCAGAGGCAACCTTATAACCTCTGTTCTACACTCAACAGGTATTCATGTTTCCCCACACCATGTTTGGGAAACCAAATGATTTTGTTTTTAAAGAATTTACCTTTATTTTTAAGTTATTTGATTTTTTTTTTTTTTTAATATAGTACTGAGGATCAAACCCAGTGCCTCACCCATGCTAGGCAAGCACTCTACCACTGAGCTACAAACCCATCCCAGGAAACTACATTTTAAAAAGTTACTAGGGCTGAGGATGTGGCTCAAGCGGTGGCATGCTTGCCCCGCGTGTGCAGGGCGCTGGGTTCGATCCTCAGCACCACATGCAAATAAAATAAAGATGTTGTGTCCACCGAAAACTAAAAAAAAAAAAAAAAAAAAATTAAAAAAAAGTTACTAGCAAATTAAATTATATGTTATTGATGCTATTTTTCAATTCTTTAATTAATAACCAGTTTAAATACTTTACGTAAGTACACAAAATAATTATGGGAAAAATGAACTACTTTCGCTTCTTAACTAATAAAAGGAGTAATTTTCCTTAGGGTGTTTAAAGATCTCAAATTACCTTCATCCTGTTACCACACAATTTCCTTTCATGTGTGAAAGGCTGCCTTAAGATGGTCTCTGCATAAGCTTTTCTTTATTAAGCTTGCTCTAACTACACCACAACAGCTGTTTGATAAATAAAGGTTTGAGCCTTTTTAACAGCATCTATCTGGACAAGTTACTTATAGACCACATATCTGAACAAATAGAGGGAGAAAATAGGGAAATACTCCAGATCCCTAATTGTGAACCAGAGGATCAGTTACTTACTTCTCATTCAAGCTTATATTAAAAACTTTAAAAATATATATTTCACAATTCTTAACCAGATCAAACCCTGAAATTATAGATACAATTATAAATAGAAAGTCTAAATACCAGAAAGCCAGTAATAAACCACAAAATTCAGAGGCAATAATCACAAACTGAGGGTAACAGGAAAAAGGAATAACGCTGGAATAATACTTACCACATAGACTAGTGATAACTTTTCTTTCAGAAAATGTTCCAAGTCAGTAAATGCTTTTTGAGATAGTATGCCTTTTTAAAAAAATTTTAAGACAAGGTCTTACTAAGTTGCTGAAAGTGCTCACAAACATGTAATCCTCCTGCCTCAGTTGCCTGAGTCACTGAGATTACAGGTGTGCTTCACCATGCCTGGAGAGATTTTATGTCTTTTTTGATAGTCTTACCAGATGTTTTCTTTCTTTCCTTTTTTTCTTGTTACCTGTTGCCTTCTTCCTTATAATTTATTAAAGGCCAGGAAACCATTAAAACATGTGAGCATTGTATCTAACATATGAGTAAATTAGTACTAAAGTGCTCTTCTCTACATTAAAATGAATTAGAGTGGTAACAATGACATTTCTATTTGGTGGTTCAGATGCTTCAGTATTCTAATTATGTTCCGAGTAACTGAAAATGGTAGATAAAATCTCCATTGCACAGTGAATTTGCTTGGAGGGGAATGGAGGGGAGGAAAAAATAAATAAGTTACAGAACAACACACAGATGGAATGTGGTCCGGCTACAAAACAAAATGTGTGTATAAAATATAAATCTACGTAAATACATAGAAAGCGGTCTGGATAGGAAATCTCCAAACCCTTGACTATCCTCTAAAACAGGAGTGGAATTTAAAGGGGAATGGGGCAGGAAGAGTTTTGCTTTTCGTGATTCTGTATTCATTGTGAACATGAATCTTATGTAACCAAAACTTGGTTTAAATTTTTGCCAGATGTGGTGATATGCCTTTGGAATCCCAGCTATTCTGGAGAAAGAGGCAGGGGGATCCCAAGTTTGAGATCAGCCTGGGCAACTAAGTGAAATCCTGTCTCAAGATAAAATAAAAAAGGCAGGCAGAAAGCTTGCCTAGCATTTGTGAGGTCCTGGTTCAATCCCCAGAACCACAAAATGAATGAATGAACGAACAAACGAATGAATAAATAAATAAATAAATAAATCGATTGTCTTTTAAAAGTCTTAAATGGCCGATTAGTGACCCCTGAATTAAATATGACATTAGTCTTGGAATGCAATGGGTTTCTCTCCTATTAACTAGATTTACTGACCTTATTTGTTTTATTTGATTTTATAATATGTACATATGGAGCAGGTGGCAGGTAAGTAGTCTAGAATAAGGTAAACTCTAAAAGGAAGTCCACAGGAAATGGGTTCATAAATAATTAAAATAATCCACATAGAATAAAAATTTAACTGTTTTTCATAGATTTTTAATGCTAGTAAGTTAGAAATCACATATATTCAAGTTATGACAACGGCTCACCACACACTAACTCTTGAGTAAAATCCTCTTTATATTGCTGCTAAACCTAACCTTTGCATAGTATGAGACTAGGGACATGTAAAAATTCCATTAATCTTAAACAATATGACTTAACAAAAAAGTTAATACAATAATGTCAAATGATATAGGATGACATTCTTTTTTGGGAGGCTGGTGAGTGAGGTACTAGGGATTGAACTCAGGGGCACTCAACCTGAGCCACATCCCCAGCCCTATTTTGTATTGTATTTAGGGACAGGGTCTCACTGAGTTTAGTGCCTCGCTTTTGCTGAGGCCGGCTTTGAACTTACAATCTTCTGCCTCAGCCTCCCAAGCCACTGAAACTCCAGGTGTGTGCCACCATGCCTGGCTAGGATGGTATTCTGATCAAAACTTAACCATTATTCAGGGAATAAAATACATTTCATATTTCTTAGTTTCCCAATGATGCTGTTTATCCAGTCTCCAAACTTCAAATGCAAAACATTGAAGTCAAAAACAATAAAAAAGAAACCATAAATGGAAAAAAGACAGGCATATATACATACTTTTTTTTAAAAGCAGCTTATTATATTTTCTTCCCTTAAACATCTTAAGTTTTAAATCACAAAAGAGCGTTCTCAAATACACTTAAGGCCTGTAATTTGATTTTGTTTATACTAATGAGATTCAGTGCAATTTAGTAGACTTTGAATTTCTCAAAGACTATTCTAGGAATACTAGAGGCTTATAGTATGCAATAATTCATAACATTGCTAAATATGAAATGTCCCAGCTGCAAGGCTGCTTTGTAGGAATGATATAGCTTACTAAAGAGAGAACTAGTTCATCCTAATTCATCTTTGTTATATTCTACCAGAGTTGCTGTGAATTTTACACATTTGAGATGCAAAAGATATCAGTTTATCCCTTTGCAGTTGTTTATGGAGGTGGGGTACTAGAGATTGAACCCAGGGACTCACACATACTAGGCAATCACTGAGCTACATCCCCAGTTCTTTTTTATTTTATTTTCAAGACTGGGTCTCATTAAATTACCCAAGCTGGCCTCAAACTTGCAATCCTCTTGTCTTAGCCTCCTAAGAAGCTAGAATTGCAGGGTTTATCCTTTTAGAATGCTAAAAATCTACTGTACTTGTTACTAATGCAAACAGATTGTTCTATGCCACAAGACAGCATTCATTAACAAAAGATTACTATCAAATAAACTGACTGGGGGGTGGGGCTTGGAGTTGTGGCTCAGTGGTAGAGCCTTGAAAGTGTGAGGCACTGGGTTCGATCCTAGTACCACATAAAAACAAATAAAGGCATTGAGTCCATTCCATACACAACTGAAAAATAAATAAATACAAATAAATAAATAAATGGACAGGCACCATTGGTACTCAGCCCCCCTCCCCCATATGCAAATTTATGGA